>NW_026712245.1:14230054-14256822 GCF_030504385.1 Musca domestica | reverse complement strand
ATTAAACAACTATAATTATTGAAAATGCATTTAATTTGTTTTCGAAGTCGAGTGAGCGACCATGCGAAACAGACACCTGACCGCGCAAAACCTGTTGCTGCGACATCTATTATCAACGATATTGAAAGACTTCGCTGTCTATATTTTCATTAGTCCTTTCTATGTATATTTTTCTGTACAAAATCAGACCCCCTCTTGCCTCACTCTCTACAGTACGCCGCAACATAAAAACCTTTTGGTACTACATTCAAACGCACACACAAATCAGAAAATGAAAATTTTTTCACTTTAATTGTTCAAACAGGAGTGACTAGGGAGTGCTCCCACACAAACCAATGAGTGAAGAACATACTCCCCTAAAGCTCCCACTCTTAAGCCATCCTGCTAGCAGAGAAGTTCGCTCCCGCAATGAAACGATTTAAAGTGTCGGTTAACATTATGTTGTGCATAATTCTTCTAGTTTTCGCCTTAAGGAGTCTGCGTTGAAATGATTACCTGGCGATGTAGCAAAAAACGTCTATCGCTTCCTGTGTCGGCAATTTCAAAAACAACATTTTCTATTTACGAAAAGCCCTCAATGCCAAAACAATGCTAAGGAGTGTTTTCAAATCCTTGAAGAAGCATAGATACCAAGTCACGAAGAATAAGTTTGAAAAAAACGATCAAATATTTAACAAAAAAAGTTTTTACGCAAAATGGTGGAAATACAAAACTATTCCGAAGCACTGTGTTAAACAATTCCCCCAAAAACATTTTCGAAAGACAACATGTGTATCCTTTCGTAGCCGGATGTTCTGATGTCGTTGCTTTACTTGCACAAATTCACCTGTCACCAATACAGTTGAAAAATAAATAACAAATACAAACGAAAACACATCGTGACTCGCTTTATTTAGCAACAAAAATGTCTGTAAAGCAGGGTTCATTTTTCAAATTCATTTGCTCTTTTTCAATCATTATGCAAAACCTTTCGGATGCAGTTTTATTGTTTCCTTGTTGTTTTAAGCAATTCATTTGGAATTCAATATAGTTTGACTTCGTTCCATAAGGGCTAAACCCTTGCCGTATGCTTGTAGATGAGTCATACTCCTACCACTTGATGACGCAAGATTTTGTTTTTAACGAAAAAATGTTGAATTTCGTAGCTGTTTGGGAGACATGTAATGTATAGGCCTAGTTAATAGCGTGATTAATGGCCAATTGGTGCGAGTCCTTAATATCTCACATCATTCAAGTCTGTGAAGTTGTCTTAGGCAAATAATACGCTCAAAAGCGCTTTCTTCATACAACACACACACCACATAAATTCTAACGTAAGGTGTATGTAAATTTTTGTTGGAAATAGAACGATATCGTTTATATTCTCTCCCTCTTCCAGCGTGTCAAGACCGTTAGAATTCAAACGGGATAAATACTTTAGATGGGGTTGTAGTCTTAGCGTGAGCCTATCATAATTGAAACTGAATGACTTCAATGAAATATGTGCAAAAATAAGGTTTTAGATACCTATGTTATAACACAGGTCTGCTGCTGGCTTTCAAGGTTTGTTTAGAAGTTGATTTATTCAGATATTTCTTCCAAAGAAAAAATAAATTCAAAACAAACATGAAGCATTCAATTTAGGCATTTGTACCTATTTAGCTCACGCTGATAGTTTACCCCCAAAATTAAGAGTTTGAAAGAGTTTTACTAATTAGCAGTCGTAAGCGATTAACGATCTTTTTCAAAATCAGTGCGGAATACATCAACATTCTATATATGTATTGTCAGCGGCCTTTGGGCCGGCCATTCTACGAAGAAGCGTTACGAATTACACGACAACACATTAATCGAAATTGAAAAAAATTGCATTTCGTCGTTGAATGTAGCGAATGCTATTCGGAAATACGACCGTGCGTATGTAGCTGATGGTAAATGATATTAAACGTCATTTGTTATTTGTTATCGGTATTTTAAAGATCACTTATGGATCCACGGCCCACACATATAATTGGATTTTCACAGATTTTCACCCAAACACATGTTGGTTTCTCGCTATTCACAAGATTTTGATTTCAATCTGAAATATTGTTGTTGTTAAAATAAGAAGTGCACACACACAGACACAAACGGGTATGTTGCCCATGGAAAATAATCACATCAGTTTCAAGAAAACAACCTTGAAAGTAATCATTAAATAAACGCGATCAGACATGATTTGCCCATTCGGATATGCAAAACATCCATTAAACAAAAGAAAAAGAAACAAAACAGCAGCAGAAAATATCGATCTGAATTTAAGACTTGTCAAGGTAATCTTTGCTCTTTGCCTCATTATTCGATACAATTGGGACTCGGTTGGGTCGGTCGATTCTGACGTCTAGGTAAATTGCCATCTAAACATCAGCATGTAGCTTTGTTCAATGTTATCGAGATGCAGTGTTTGACGTTCCGTGTCAGTGAAGAGCGGGGTAAAGAAACTAGCACGCCGGAGGCACCGATTGAGTTGTAATCACTTGAATTTGACAGCGGCGATGTTTGGAGTGTTAAATATCTTCAACGCTGTCTTCGGCATGATGAGCCGAAGCTGCCTGATATTTGTTGTTTTATCCGCCGACCGGTCAAAAGCGAGCGGCTGTCATCAACAGAAATAGAAAGTAAAACCGATTTAGTTATTGAAATAGAAAGTTGTTTGAATAAAAGCAACAACGTCGCGGCTTTAATGCGGCACAAATGGCTACAGATATTTACGGTAATATCATGCGGTGTTTAGTAGACATAAATTAAATAAATTTGAAATCATTAAATTTAAACATTTGATTCAAAAAACCAATATCGGTTATGATATGTTGCGAAACTTCTACTTCCCTGAAAATTGAATGAATCTACAAAGTATTGTTCTGCAAAAATCGTCGCAAAATATGATTTGTAAAAACCATGTTAAATGTTGATAGATTTCTCGCACAAAAACTTATCACAAATGATTTGTTTCTTTACCGGCCGACCTAAAACAAAGCGACAAAGTGTACAAACAAATTTAGGACAATTTGATTTGTTTGTTATTAAATTTTTTGAAATAACAAGGTACCGGATGTAGAGTTGAATTTTCTAAATTTCCTGATTATATATGTACCATTGTTTCAAGCAATTTTCATTTTCAAGTTTGTTGTTAAAACCAATAATGGGTATTCCAAGTTCAAAGCGAGACGAATCACAATAGTGCAAAAACTACTGAATATATTGTCAATTTATTATCAAAAATAATCTTCTTGTCCGACCTTATGTAGGTCTTCCAACAACCACATTGAAATTGGTCATCGTAAGTAACGCTTGTGAAATCCTGAATGAAAACTCTTAAAATTGTTCCATTTTAAGATTTCCTATAATTCCTCAGAGTGTACAGCTGTCCGCTGTAGGTATAAATCTTGAAACACTTCAAGGAAATTGTGAAACAAGCAACATCGCTTACAATCTGAAATCAACATACACATTAGATACACTTCATGTCGGAATTTCCAAAGCATGAAAAACTTTTTCTTGCCGCGAAAAATTTTTGCGAAGTAGAACATTTTTTTCTATTATCAGTAAAAGTTCTAGACATAGTATTTAATTTGGACAAGAAGTTGTGTGAAGCGGATATCAATCGTTTAAATTGTTAGTTTTTTTCTGAAGCTTGAACAATACTCTAGGGAAATATCAGAAAATGATTAAAAATTGAAAAACAAATTCTAATTTCGATACGAAGTTCTGTCCATTTTCGAGTGTTTTTATGAGTTTTTGTAAGAATTATTCTTGAAATCTAGTAAGTCAGTCGAAAATTTTGTTAAATTTTTTTTTTTAGAATCTCCACATATTCTCTTCAATCTTTAAATGAATTAATGATCAGTGATTAAGACATTGAGTGTGAGTTCAGAGAGAGCATATTTATTTTATTTACGATTGTTTCGTCCGAAGATCATAACAGCAATGACAGAAGTTTAAAAGATCCTAAAAATACTCTTGTAGTAGTACTCGGGAATTTTGTAACGAACAAACTAAATAAGATCACAAAAATTGGAGCCCTTGGCAAACATTTATTAGAGGGTATCAATTTTTCTACAGTAATTTCGATATCAGGATCTTCGAATACAGACAATGACGTCAGCTCTGGCTTAACTCTGACAACTTGGCTGGATACCAACTTTCAACAAAGCCATCTGTAACATTTGGGCAGGCAAGCATGTGTGGTGTACATTACAGTTGGCAACCACATGACACATGGTGGGGACATGCACAAATCTCTGGGTGTGTGAGAATGTGTTGCGTAGCTAAATTTGATAGATGTTGGGGGTGACCTCGTTTCGACGCAACCGGAGTAGTGCGTGAGTGCGCCGAAGAACGAAGCACACGGTTTTCACCCTCGTCATCGTTTACCAAGCATGCCGCCTCTATCTCCGACATCGCTTACACATCCAGTTCATTACGGTCCCAACTCTTCCCTAAATAACGATGGTGGATTAAAGTAAACAAAATAATGTAATGTGTATTAATATATCGCGTGTTCGGAAGGTTCGGCTGCGAAAGAGAAGTGGTGTTCATATGCAAGGTAAAGTTTGAGAATCAGTGGAATAGTTCAAGCAAAATTGTGTTTAAACGCGAGGAAAGACTCAGTGGCATGGAGTGCATCGAGACTACTAACTTACCAGTTGCTATCACACTTTAGTAGATGGTAATGAGCTCGCGTACACTGACATTGGAACCTATGCAGAGCGTTTTATCTGTTTATAACAAATTATATCTACTCTGTTGTTACTCATAAAACTCAAACATACATATGTACATGGTTGTGTACGTTTGCTTGACAAAAATTGAAGGGGGCGGTGGAGCTCACGTAATGTGAAGAAAACATCTTCCATGAACCAAAAGCAAAAGCAAAGTCTGTCGAAAATGTTTAAAACTCACGTAATCATAACATTGCAGCGATGAAAAATTTGACTACAACACCAAGAAAATTACATACATACATACATACATACACACATACATATATATGTACGTAAGTACATTGCTGTGGTTTCGTTGTCCGTTCCGTTTCGTTGCCGTTTTCTGACTGGTCTGTTTGCCATCACAGAAACTTATGGGTTGGTCGCTTGGCGTTGTCTTTCCGCTTGATGAACTACCACTCTTTGTGACGATTCTTTGCACTGTATTCATTATGGGACACCCTACCAATGTCCCTGTATGTGCGAACGATCCAATCTACCTTACGAGGAGTGGTCGATATATGTATGTACCCAGTGCACATTTCTTCTTCCCACTGGAAGTGGTTTCGATCATTACCATCATACTAGAAATGGAAAATTCTCACGACGCTGGGGAAGATTTAGAGTTCATATAAACTGGGAAGTAAATAAAGCTCCGGTTACAATTCGTTTTAGTCTGCGAATAAACAACTGGGCAAGACCAGTGGAGCGAAACAATCACAAGGGGTTCGGAGCTAAAAATGACTTCTTGTTGAAAAAGTGACATGGGAAGATCATTTAGGTCTCACAAACATTTTTATTTTTGGAAAACGTGAAGTTGTGTTATGCTTGTTTTTTGGGTAGTTATGAATTCTTTCGGTTAGGAGGAACAAATAATTTACTATTATTTATGTAACAATAACCTACCCAGCAACATGTTTGATGCCAAAACATCAGTCCAATCATAAGTGTATGAAATTCTTCACTATTTGAGTAAGTGCGGGGTTGGTATTGAAGAAAAGATTATGCATTTATAACAGATATATCTAAAGATATATAAAAAAGAGAAAATTTGTCAAATCCACTCTGAGAGATCAGCGTTAGCCGGGAAGTTCGTTAGCGAAAAACTAGTAAAATTAACATACATTTGCTCATCGAAAAGAGTTTACTCTTCACTCTTTTGTTTTCTGTGGAAGTGCTCCCGAGTCGCTTCTAATTGAAAAATTTGGGTGGGCCGAATCGCTTGAAATAGAGTGAGAGTTTGCTCTAAAAGTGAAATATAGTGGAAAAATAGCAAACGGGTTTTAAAGTTGTTGTGAAGTGAGTTTTTTTTTTTTTGTGAGTTTTAATGTTGTTTGGTTTTCTGCTGTGGTTTGAGAAAATGCACATACATACACAAATACAACAACTAAAATATTTCTCGCCAAGAGTATAGTCTACTCCTTTCCGAATTCCGAATTGTGCTCCCACTCTAATTTTAACAGACGCACAGCCAAGTTGAAGGATTCATACAACGGAAGTTTAAAAATTCTATTTCTTATTTAAAGTTGCAAAATATTACAGTTTAAACCCTATTAGTAACAGTAATGTTTATCGTTTTATTTCTTGTCTATCAGAGTTGGCTAATACTTGCCATTTCTTTTGTTGCTACAATGCCATTTAATTCATTTGAGTTCTTCCGTATTCCATGAATACTCAGTTTTCCCAATTCTAATCTATTTTTACCGAGAAGAATATCGTAGACGACGCGTCGTTTTGTTTTTGTCATTCTTCTTTGGCTTTTTACTACGAATGGTTACATCCACGTCGTTTAATGATGGTGTTCTTGTTAGTGGTGTGGAGTATTTTCATTTTGCTAAAAACCAAAATCTGCAGTCAACGACATTTACATGGCGAAACACCTTTGAATTCGCCAACAATAAAGAGAACAAGTACTTTTAAACGATATGTTTCAAATTCTCCTGAGGAGCAAGCGTTTCCTCATTCGGATATGGGATGGATATAACAGTCACAATTTGCCATTATATATGTCCGCTTCCAATGGGAAGCGGTGACGCGCTGGTCAAATACCACTTGTATACCATTCGATTTAACACCTAGAATAGAAATGAGGCGTCAGAAGCCGATATTTTATGCGATATTACACAAATTGATTCATATTGAACATCTACTAACGAAAATTCTTTTCTATATTGCAGACACATCACCGCGCCTCCAATGACGATCGTGTGCCCCATCTTCATACGTCTCATGAAATCAGTGGCAACAACGTGGCAATGCATTCATCACAGGGCACCCATCATAGCCTGCAACATTCGAGTTCACGCACAACCATGAGACATTCCATTTCGGCCACGTCAAGCAGCACTCCGGCCTCACCACAATTGAGTGGGATTATAACGGCGTCTGGAGGGCAGCTGCTTTCTAATGGCCATCACTACCAGTCACAGTCGTCGTCACAATCATCGATAATCTCCACCATTCCGGCATCTCAGAGATTGCTCGAAGAGGTTCTTTCTAAGGGCTCCCCATTCCCTATGATTGTGTTGCCACCTAGTGGTTATTGGGTGGATGGTACGGAGCACGAGTGCACATATGACGCTCGCGGTCAACCAATGTTGCCGCAAACCACATGGATGGCTAAATTCGAAACAGACGATACAGCTAAATGCTATAGACGCTTTTATGCCGGACGGGAACACTCGAACCTGGTCGGCCACGACGAGATTTTAGGACCAGTGCTTATTTCGATCAAAAGTGAAAACGTTGCTAATCAGGAGCACATTCGAATACTTTTGCGTCTAAAGACGGGCACCATGCATGAACTGATCCCCGTTTCATGCATGGGTCCCAATCCCAGCCCGAATAAAATGGTTCGTCTATTGAATGACCAAATAAACGTCGACTGTTTTATGCCTGTACTGTGTCCTAAGGCATCACAGTTGATTGGTGTCTATGATGAACATGTGTTAGTCTCTAATTTTAAATTCGGCGTTCTATACCAAAGATATGGCCAGACGACTGAGGAGGAACTTTTCTGCAACAACAAATCCTCATCTGCATTTGAGGAGTTTCTCGATGTGCTGGGTCAACGTATCCGCCTGAAGGATCACAAGGGCTATCGCGGTGGTCTGGATATACAAAATGGGCACACAGGCGACACTGCCATCTACGAAGTATTTAAAGAGCGTGAAGTCATATTTCATGTATCTACCATGCTGCCGCATACAGAGGGTGACCCACAGCAGTTGCAACGCAAACGCCACATTGGAAACGACATTGTTGCAATTGTATTTCAAGAATCGAATACACCCTTCTCCCCAGATATGATAGCCAGCCATTTTTTGCATGCCTTCATTGTAATCCAACCCCTGGAGCCGAATACAGCAAATACGCGTTACAAAGTAAGCGTGACGGCACGTGACGATGTACCCTTCTTCGGTCCGACTTTACCCAATCCCGCCGTGTTCCGCAAGGGCCAGGAATTCAAAGAGTTCATCTTAACCAAACTAATAAATGCCGAAAATGCTTGCTACAAGGCGGAAAAATTTGCCAAACTTGAGCTGCGGACTCGAACGTCTCTTTTGCAAAATCTTGTTGATGAGCTGAAGGAAAAGACCAGAGAATTTTTGGGTGCAGATCTCAGCGGCACAGCTGCTGTAAGTCCTACGCCAGAAACGCCAAAGTCCGACAACACTACGACGGGATCTCGTTTATTTGATACGGTCAAAAAAGCATTGATATCTCGCGTTCGATCACAAAGCGTCGATACCAGCAACATTGCTAATGTGGAAAAATTCTGCGTGTCCACAAAAATGAATTCATCTGCAACCAGCACTCACTCGAAGAAGGAAACGAGTTTGACGGAAACGCCTAATTAAATGTAAGTCTCCATTCACAAATAGCAAATGAGGTAATAATCATTCTATATTTCAGGCATGTAGTCGCACAACATTGAAATCTTCTTCAAAATCCAAGTCGTCAAATGAGTCTACATCCTCATCGCCAGACATAACGTCCAGAGCTCCGCTCAACCATACGAATAGCTGTAGTGGCAACAATAACAACGGAATGAATGGGACAAAAGAAGTACAGAATAGCAATACTGCATCATCAAGTGCTCCGAACAACGGGGCTATTGCCAATGCTGCATCTGGGGGAACAACGGCTACAATGTCGGAGACAAGTGATGACTCCAGCCTTAACAGTGTTGATCTTGACCCCATGATGATCCACCTTGATGGGGGAGCAGCTTACATTGACAGCGACACCGGCCTCGAATCCATGTCCTCTGCGGAGGCAACTACTAAGGCCTGTTCCCTGTGCCTTGACGGCTCTCAAACTATTATGGGTTCATCGCCTAGCAATGAAACAATAGTTCTGATTGAAAACCTGAGACAAGAAGTTACACGCCTAAAGTGTGACAAATTAGATTTGTTGAGACAAAACGTGGTAAGTGCGGTATCAGAACATTATTATACCACAGAACACAAACGTTACAAGAGAAGATAAGTCAATTGACAAAACCTTTGAATAAATCATACGAAATATCTTCTTTGCAAAATTGTTTTATCAACCAATTACTTTTCCGTTCGTATTCAGTGAAATGTGTTGTAGGTATTGTGAGCTTCACAAATCGCGTAAAACTTGCATACAGCAAGGTGTTCTCTAGGAAATTTGACAGAAATCGAAACTGTATAATAAATCGGTTCTATTTAAAAACTGTTTATTGTCTCCTACGCGGAGTCTGCTATGATCTTGTTATTGTTTGAAAAAAAAAAACAAAACTGTTTCCAAGCAGGGTTTCTTAAGACCCCTGCCTACCAATAATATAATATATAGCCAACGAAGCCCTTAGTGTGTGGCAAAATATACTTTGAATTGGTTTCTATGCAATCTATCTATGCAATATATATTGACAATTTTAAATTGGGCCAAATTTATGGGATCCACGGATTTCATTTTCAAAATCAAAACTATTTTGATTTTCATCAATCCGAAAACATTCTCAAATGCGCTGCCAAGCCTCAAAATACGCTAGTAAAAAATGTGCAATTTATAACTTACTTTTCTTGTAAAACTAAATTTCTAACAATAGTTAAACATTCAGAGTTTAAAGTCATATTTCTATTATTAACATCTTCTTTTTTTTTAGACCTGCCAGCGCGATATCAAGCGTCTAAGGGAGCGCGAACTTTCTCTGCAGGGAGATCTTGCTGCTGCGGGCAAAGAAATTCTTCGCTTAAGAGATCTACTCAAGGAATATATGCCGGAAATGGCAGCGTCTCCACTCTCAATTTCGCCGATCTAATAGTAAATAAACACACAACGAACTGTTTTACAGTAGCAATTATGAATTACGCTGAAACGAAGTTTGCAAAGCAAATAACTATTAGAAAATCAATAACCAATTGTGCCGTGTTAAACACTTGCTAAACCCGTTAACCAAACACAAGGAAATGCTAAGCAGCACAACGACGCCTCATACAAACCTGTGATTCTTTCTCGAAGAAGAATCAACATCTCCATTCGGATAGTGAATTAGTTTTGCCGCTATTCTGCTCCGGAGCCTGTCATTAGCAGAGCAATGCATTATCAAATGTTTTTTGTTTATCGGTTGATATGGCCAAAATAAGAGGACAGCGACTACACTTTTAATTTAACAATTCGTTTAATTAGATCTTTTTTTTTTTTTTTGTTAAAACAATGCATACATTAACACAAATATTTACACCAAAAAGTAAAATTAAGTATACTGTAGATATAAAGCCAGAGTGGATATGGAAAGCTGCTTAATATAATTTTATTCCAAATATGAACCTAATCTCAAAGCGTGAGCCCAAAACCGGCTAACAGTAGTGATCGATTGGAAGCTTACATATGATCGCAATACTAATCTAAATTCGATGTATTTGCAGATTATAAAAACATTAAATATTACAAGATATAAAAATGAGCTTGTGTCAAGTATAGTTAGTAGTAGAAGATGAATAGAAAATAAAAATATGATAATTGTATTCAGTATTTATTAAAAACAAAGAAACGTGGCGACACAAATTCATTCGCCAAGCTTTTGTATGTTTTTCCAGGAGTGTCGAAATTATCTAAACACAACATCATACCAAATAAACAATATACTCTTAGTATAGCCCTAGGATGTATGTTTCCACAGTCGCGCATCATCCACTTGGTGGCAAGCACAGCCAGGATGACCAAACAAATCACAATTTTACTTACTAGCCCTCAACATTTGATAGCAGTACGGCGCTTTGCATCTTCAAAGAGCTATTAAATATCCAATCCCAATTATCCCATGTACATATATAAGTATTCCCTATTTTTATATTAAACAGAAATGTCTTAGTAATTTTATAATTATTTATATATACACGTGTATCCAATTTGTTTTTCTATTGCAGTATTTACATAACGATTATATGTAAATGTTCAAATACGAAATGGTTAAATCCCCAATTACTTAGTCTTAATAACATTGTTAAACAAAAATAATGAAATAAAAAGTTGAACACCAAATTTGATTGTATTACCTTTTACACATATTTAGACTCGAAGTGCGGAAAAACTGCCAATGTATAATTTTGCATTCGTCAAAAACCTGATACATACATATATGAATCATAGAAGCCACAAACAAACGAAAAAAAAAATAATTTTGTTACCATATTGAATTTATTAATAAAGCAAACTAGAAACACAAAGGATAATGTTTACGATGTTTAAGGCCTTCAAGAAGGTAAGATTGCACAGCATTACAGTGTTTGAAATTGCTGCTTGTTTGCCACAGTTTCGCTGTGAAAACATACCAAATCCATACCATCCATGACCCTTATTGCGTTTTAAAAACGCAAACATTAATTTTTCCTATGATAACTCCTCATCACCTCCATGTTTTCTACACAAAATATTGAGTGTTTTCCATTTCCGATAACATCTTCAACCCAGAAAGCATTTCAAATATAAGTCAATTGAAAACTAAAGCAACATACACATTTTCGTTGTTTTTTTTTTTCTACAGCAAACTTTCTTCGTTAGGCCTTTTAATTAAAAAGTCATTAATAAAGCAAAGTATGGGACGGACATATGTAAATCAATAAAAATTATGATTTCCTGTGTTTCTCTAGCCCAAAGAAGACAGGGATTAGTATACACTCCTGTATGCTATACCTGTTTCTAGTTAAACACTGTTGTATATTAAGACCTGTCTTTTTTGCATGAACAAAAAAAAAAAAAAAAAAACAAAAAATTATACTTTTTCTTTATATGTACACGACATAGTTTGATTATCTTATTCTCCTTCTGAGGTTACAAGGTATTATTGATGTACTAAATGATAATTGTCGAAAATGGAATTTGCACGTGAATCTGTCTAAATTCAAAATTATGGTTTTTAGATCTGGTAAATGATGTAACTAAATCTTAACATTGTTTAAACAAATCAGAATACTACATTTTTTATAAAGAAGTTGTTACCATGGTAGAAGTAAGAAGGTGACGTCATGTAATCATATGTTTACAATTTTTTTCAAATTTACACATTTGCCAAATTTACTCATTGCCATCCTATGTATATACACAAAATCAGAGATGGGAACTTTTTTTTGGATTGAAATTTTAAATGTTGATGTACAGTGCTGGTAATGCTAATTTGAAATGAGTTTACCTTTATTATAACCTCCACCTTGGAAAGGAGGGTATATTAACTTTGCCATTCCGTTTGTACGATACAGCCCACATTATTTGACGAAGAGCGTCAAAATTTAGCAGAACAATTTGTATTTGTGTCTACGATGGTTGGTATTGAAAATAAGATATATCGGTCCACGTTTTGGTACAGTTCCCATATAACCGTACCTCCCGATATTCGGTATTTTGATGATTTTTGCTATATTTTTCACTGATTTGTCTAAAAATTGGTATTGGTTGGTCATAATGGGTTCTGGCTGCGGTGGCGAAACATTGTATGTATAGGTCCACGTTTTGGCATAGTTGCTATATAGCGGTACCTCCAGATATTCGGTATTTTGATGATTTTTGCCACATTTCTTCGTAGATTTGTCTAAAAATTAGTATTTGTGTGTCCTAATGGGTTTTAGCTCCGTTGGCGAAACATTGTATGTATAGGTTCACGTTTTTGTAAAGCCCCATATAGCGGTACCTCCCAATATTCGATATTTTAATGATTTTTGCCACATTTTATAATGGGTTCTAATGTTTCATTTAACCTAAGATGGAGGTGCCGGGCCGAACTTAATGTTTTTTTAATTGTTTTATTGTATCATGGTTGCCACATTTGCAAACGACATGCCGAAGAACATGTATCTCAAAATGGTCTGACTCCCTTTTTTCTCCTCTACACTTAAAATGCATATTTGTTACTTTATAAACTTCTAAAATAGAATTATTTTAACTGTTTGAATTCCAAATAACGTATTGATTTTGAATTGGCAGCAGTTCTCGGTTCCACGAGCTTTACTCTCAGTTAGATTATAAAATAATACTAATTGCTTTGTTCCAGACCTGTAAGTATGTAAAAAAATGTTTACTATTGGTCTGTTCCAGAACTGCAAGAATGTAACAGTTTTTACTACAATAACAGATTTAATTTTTGATATCGAAGAAAATTGCAAACTAGTAGATTTTCTAAAATCTAAAAAATTAAATTACATGAACATTTTAAACGAAATTACTATTTTAGAAAAGCAATGGCAAAAGCTAAGTGCATATGAATGGGCAAACATAAACTTAACGATTTATTTTTGGATATGTGTATAAGAATTTAAAAATGATTTAACTGAAAATCCGTTCAAGAAATTGTCTTCTTTTGTTATGAAGTGTCTAGTTTTACTATTTAGAAGATGTTGGAAGAGCTTTCAGTGGCATGAACCTTATAAAAGCAGAAATTAGAAATAGAATGATATTATACAATATGTATTCACTTCTTTATATTAGGTGCGGATTGAAAAGGTTAAATAAAGGTTGTGAAAGTTTTAAGATTACAAACGATTTCATTCTAATCATCATTCAGTCTCTAATTTTCAAGTAGTAGGACTTAATGCATTCTAATAAAATCATATTATAGAGAGAAATATAAATGTCTATTCAGAACAATATTTGTAAATTAAGGTTTCTCTATATGAATTGTTGTAAAAAAGATCAAAAGTGCGCCATTCGTGTATTTCTTAATCCTCCTGGAATTCACTTTCAGCATTTCGGTGGAATAGACATTTTGGTATTTTTTTTTCTATTAAAATTGGGGCCTATTTTATCCGCTAACTTTTATCCGATGGCCATCCAAAATGCTTGGCAGGGCCGATACCGTACCTCCACTTAAAATTTCCTAAAGATCGGACGATAATTATGACGCGTCAGAAAACTTTCAGTTTTTGGTCCATTTGAATCCCTAAATATTTTGGGATCATCTTCAAAAACATCAGGCTTCTATTCTGACACTAACCCCACCTCCATCCAACATTTCTTGAGGATCGGGCCATAAATGTGCCCTGTATATAATATCAAAAATATTACAAAATGTACATTTCAATATTGAAAGTCAAAATGAAAATATCTCATGCGACAAAAATGTGACAAAATGGAAAAATATAAGAAAATATCACAAAATGATTATTTTCATCTTTATTGGGACCTTTTCATTCGTTTTTGTATAGATGTTTTTCTTTCCTGTCAAGAGGGCATTCTGAATTGACAAGATTTGTCAAAATCAGTCCAGCTATTTTTGAGATGTAAGTATTCTAGCGAATATATGTCGCTGTATATATCCGATATCTTCACTATCGACATCTACGTAACGGTCAGAATTGTCCTTTTCGTCTATTTGTAATTTCACCGGGATTAAGAATATTCGAGGTTAAATGGGAATTATTTTTTAATACAAAACTCATGGTCTATTTCACCCGCTCAATATTACCCGATGACCATCAACATTGGAAAGCTTCTACCCAGTCCTATGCTCTAGCACCATGCTAAATTCCGCGTCGATTGGTCTATAATTGTGACAGGATTTTGATTAGAATATAAATTAGTCAAATTATATTAAAATCACTTCAGATTTGGATATAGCTCTCATATATAATTTAGACCGATTTCATGTATTTGATGCACAAAACACAATACGTATTTCCGATTCCAATGAAATTCGCCATGAGTGACTAAATTTGGTACAAAAATAAATTTGACAAATTATATTCAAATTCACTCAGATTTGATTATAGCTCCCATATGTATTCTCGGCCGATTTCACATATTTGATGCACCCAAAGCGAGAGAGACGAAATCTGTCACCAGAAGAAAATTGCCAAATTATATTGAAATCGGTTGAGGTTTGGGTATAGCTAACATATATATTTCGGCCGACTTCATACATGTTATGCACCAAACACGATATATATGACCGATTCCAATGAAAATTCAGAATAATAGTAAATGTGATAAATTGATTGGAAATTAGTTAAGATTTGGATATAGCTCCCATATATATATTCTCGGCCGATTTCACATATTTGACGCACCAATTTCAATGAAAGTTGTGGCGGAATTTGGTGGAAAAGTAAATTTTTTAAAATTATATTTAAATCGGATCAGATTGGGATATGATTTTAATAAGAACCATTGACCCACAACGCCTTTTTTAAACCCTGCAACACTATGTGTTGGGGGAATTATAAGTCTGATTGGGCCACAATATTATGTAAAACTTCGAAATTTTGGCTTCCCACATAGGAAAGTATATACTGATGTTCTAATCTCGCTGAGCTAAGCCGATCTAGCTATGTTAATTTGCAATCACGCTACAGGTCACAATTATAGACCAATCGACGCGGAATTTAGCATGGTGCTAGAGCATAGGACTGGGTAGAAGCTTTCCAATGTTGATGGTCATCGGGTAATATTGAGCGGGTGAAATAGACCATGAGTTTTGTATTAAAAAATAATTCCCATTTAACCTCGAATATTCTTAATCCCGGTGAAATTACAAATAGACGAAAAGGACAATTCTGACCGTTACGTAGATGTCGATAGTGAAGATATCGGATATATACAGCGACATATATTCGCTAGAATACTTACATCTCAAAAATAGCTGGACTGATTTTGACAAATCTTGTCAATTCAGAATGCCCTCTTGACAGGAAAGAAAAACATCTATACAAAAACGAATGAAAAGGTCCCAATAAAGATGAAAATATTCATTTTGTGATATTTTCTTATATTTTTCCATTTTGTCACATTTTTGTCGCATGAGATATTTTCATTTTGACTTTCAATATTGAAATGTACATTTTGTAATATTTTTGATATTATATACAGGGCACATTTATGGCCCGATCCTCAAGAAATGTTGGATGGAGGTGGGGTTAGTGTCAGAATAGAAGCCTGATGTTTTTGAAGATGATCCCAAAATATTTAGGGATTCAAATGGACCAAAAACTGAAAGTTTTCTGACGCGTCATAATTATCGTCCGATCTTTAGGAAATTTTAAGTGGAGGTACGGTATCGGCCCTGCCAAGCATTTTGGATGGCCATCGGATAAAAGTTAGCGGATAAAATAGGCCCCAATTTTAATAGAAAAAAAAATACCAAAATGTCTATTCCACCGAAATGCTGAAAGTGAATTCCAGGAGGATTAAGAAATACACGAATGGCGCACTTTTGATCTTTTTACAACAATTCATATAGAGAAACCTTAATTTACAAATATTGTTCTGAATAGACATTTATATTTCTCTCTATAATATGATTTTATTAGAATGCATTAAGTCCTACTACTTGAAAATTAGAGACTGAATGATGATTAGAATGAAATCGTTTGTAATCTTAAAACTTTCACAACCTTTATTTAACCTTTTCAATCCGCACCTAATATAAAGAAGTGAATACATATTGTATAATATCATTCTATTTCTAATTTCTGCTTTTATAAGGTTCATGCCACTGAAAGCTCTTCCAACATCTTCTAAATAGTAAAACTAGACACTTCATAACAAAAGAAGACAATTTCTTGAACGGATTTTCAGTTAAATCATTTTTAAATTCTTATACACATATCCAAAAATAAATCGTTAAGTTTATGTTTGCCCATTCATATGCACTTAGCTTTTGCCATTGCTTTTCTAAAATAGTAATTTCGTTTAAAATGTTCATGTAATTTAATTTTTTAGATTTAGAAAATCTACTAGTTTGCAATTTTCTTCGATATCAAAAATTAAATCTGTTATTGTAGTAAAAACTGTTACATTCTTGCAGTTCTGGAACAGACCAATAGTAAACATTTTTTTACATACTTACAGGTCTGGAACAAAGCAATTAGTATTATTTTATAATCTAACTGAGAGTAAAGCTCGTGGAACCG
The DNA here is from genome assembly GCF_030504385.1 of Musca domestica. Taxonomy (NCBI): domain Eukaryota; kingdom Metazoa; phylum Arthropoda; class Insecta; order Diptera; family Muscidae; genus Musca; species Musca domestica. The sequence continues at coordinate 14,239,733 of NW_026712245.1, read as the reverse complement.
AGAACTGCTGCCAATTCAAAATCAATACGTTATTTGGAATTCAAACAGTTAAAATAATTCTATTTTAGAAGTTTATAAAGTAACAAATATGCATTTTAAGTGTAGAGGAGAAAAAAGGGAGTCAGACCATTTTGAGATACATGTTCTTCGGCATGTCGTTTGCAAATGTGGCAACCATGATACAATAAAACAATTAAAAAAACATTAAGTTCGGCCCGGCACCTCCATCTTAGGTTAAATGAAACATTAGAACCCATTATAAAATGTGGCAAAAATCATTAAAATATCGAATATTGGGAGGTACCGCTATATGGGGCTTTACAAAAACGTGAACCTATACATACAATGTTTCGCCAACGGAGCTAAAACCCATTAGGACACACAAATACTATATATATATATATATATATATATATATATATATATATATATTTTTTTTTTTTTTTTTTTTTTTTTGAATTTGGATTATTAAATTTAAAATGTAGAAGAATAGTTTTAATTTTAATGATTTCATATCATTCCCCTGCATGTATAGTTGTTAGCTGTAGGCCCAATCCTAACACGACGAAAAACCGGCAGAAAATCGTGAAAAAAGCAACATCCCTTTCAAATTGAAACAAAACTGCATATATAAATACAGTATTCTACGACTATATATGATGGTGTTGCTGTTTCTTTACCACATATACATTTTCCGCACCATCGCGGTTGGCGCGGTTAAATTGTAACAGCGTTTTTTCCATTTTTAGGCTAACAACTATACATGCAGGGGAATGATATGAAATCATTAAAATTAAAACTATTCTTCTACATTTTAAATTTAATAATCCAAATTCAATATATATATATATATATATATATATAATTGAAATTAATATATATATATATATATATATATATATATATATATATATATATATATATATATATATATATATATATATATATATATATATATATATCTATATATATATATATATATATATATATATATATATATATATATATATATATATTAATTTCAATTAATTTGAAATTAATTGTTCTAATTTAAATTTAACAATTAATTTCAAATTAATTGAAATTAATATATATATATATATATATATATATATATATATAGATATATATATAAATATATATATATATATATATATATATATATATATATATATATATATATATATAATATATATATATATATATATATATATATATTTAAATTAGAACAATTAATTTCAAATTATTGGTGTTGCTGTTTCTTTACCACATATACATTTTCCGCACCATCGCGCGGTTAAATTGTAACAGCGTTTTTTTCAATTTTTAGGCTAACAACTATACATGCAGGGGAATGATATGAAATCATTAAAATTAAACTATTCTTCTACATTTTAAATTTAATAATCCAAATTCAATATATATATATATATATATATATATATATATATATATATATATATATATATATATATATATATATATATATATATATTTAAATTAGAACAATTAATTTCAAATTAATTGAAATTAATATATATATTATATATATATATATATATATATATATAGATATATATATATATATATATATATATCTATATATATATATATATATATATATATATATATATATATATATATATATATATATATATATATATATATATATATATTAATTTCAATTAATTTGAAATTAATTGTTCTAATTTAAATTTAACAATTAATTTCAAATTAATTGAAATTTATATATATATATATATATATATATATATATATATATATAGATATATATATATATATATATATATATATATATATATATATATATATATATATATATATATATATATATATATATATATATATATATATTATATATATATATATATATATATATATATATATATATTTAAATTAGAACAATTAATTTCAAATTATTGGTGTTGCTGTTTCTTTACCACATATACATTTTCCGCACCATCGCGCGAGTTAACTTCCGTACCGCCGACAAATAAGAAAACAAGAATTATTCTGTTTTAGATGCCAAATACCACTAATGCTTTATTCAAAAAATTCTTATATTTAAGCGATTTTACAATTATTGATTTTTCTTAGAGTTAACAAAGAACAAAGGAACATAAAATCTAGAGCTATCAAGAAAAATACTTAAGCTAAAAATTTGTATTGGGTACAGTAAAAGTAAACATTTCTTTTTGGGTTATTTCCGTCATAGTTTTATTACTAGTGTTGTTATTGTGATGTTGAAGTGGAGAATTATTGCTGACGAAATAATGTCAACAATATTGGTGTTAGCTCTTTGGTGCTTATGACAATGTTGTAACTAATAATGATGTTAATAATAATGATATTAATAATAATGATGTTAATAATAATGATGTTAATAATAATGGTGTTAACAATAATGATGTTTTTAATAAATGAGGTTGTGGTTGAAAATAATGAACTTAATAATAATGTTGTTTATTGGTGGCTGTAGGTAACTCCTCCCTCTCCAGAATGAAGTGAGGGCCAAAGGGGCTTCGGATCATTTGTGGCCAGAACTTCATTATTGTTGTGGGTTATGGAGTAGATTAATTTTATAGGCTTTCTTATTACTAATATTATTGATAATATTATGATTATAGAACTAATTATACCAAATGCGGAATAAGAAATTGTTTTGTAATTGTCAGAGTCTGTTTGAAGAAATTCGATATTGCTTTATTTTGGAATCTGTATTGATCTAGTTTGGGTAATGTTAGTTCGTCTCTTATGGAGAGTGTTGTAATATTGTTTGAGAAGCTAGTTTGGAAGGTTATTGTGCTAATGTTTTCTTGGTGAATATTCGGTTATCTGTATACCAGACATTATTAAATAGATTTTGCATTCATTAAAATTAATAACAGAGGAAGACTTGATTGGTAGACTCTTAGTTACGTTGTTACATACTGTGGTTATGTTTCCTATTGGAGGGTTTATAAGCACTAGGTATTTGGTTCTGGATATATTATGTCCGTAGTTAATCCTATGTCTCTAAGGTGACATGCCACCGTTTCTTCTCTAAGCAAAATTGATTTAGGCAATCTCTATTTCTTTCGTATTGAGTTTCATAGTTGCAGTAAAATTTTTGTTCTATTTGTTTGCATCGGTTGTCGAAAAGATAAAGGTTATCATTGTTTATTAAAGCGTATTCACCGGTTATTATTTCTAAGGTGTTATTTATGGGGGTTTTGATTATGTGTAATAATTTAAATAGTTCATTAGAAATTATAGGAATTTGTATGTCAAATATTATGTTTGTGTCGTTATAATATGCTGTCAGTTGTAGTAATTCATATATATGTTCTGGTGATATAATGTCCGTTGCATTGTTAAGTATGTTGTGTATTTCATTCAGTTCGTCAGTAGTTAATATTAATTTTGGGACGGTGTTAAGCCTTGCTAATACTACTGATTCTGCGATATCATTAAGGTGGTCGGTAAGTATATCTATGTTAAAACTGATTTGAAGTAAATTTTGCATTTGGATTATTGCATTAACCGAGGGGTTTATGGCATTTCTTGTCTGGTTTTGAATCATCATTATAGAACGTTCTATTAGGTTTTGTTCTTCATTTATGTGATTGGTAATGTTTTCGAATCTTGTTATCATTTTGTTATTTAACATCATTTGGTTTTTAAGCGTTGTTTTTATTTGGGTATTTCCTCTAGTTAAATTGTCAATGTTTTTATTTAGTTCTTCTGCATCTTTGTAGTCCATATTTCCCGTTATGAATTTGATTGCTGATCCTAAGGCATTTACAAGTCCCCGTTTTTTCCTATAATTTGGGGTTAATATATCCAATTTGGCTGAGAGATTATTCAGTTTCAGTTTCGTAGTTCTAAGTTGTGATGCTGTAAATCTTGCCTCCTCTATTCGATCCAAAGTTTGCTTTATAGTGTTAATATTGTCGTTATATGTTTTAAGGTTAATAACATGGATTAGATGTTGAAAGTCTGTGATTAATTTAGCATCGCCTAGTTGTAGTGGTATAAGTCCCTGAGTCTGCGTTATGTTTGTTATTGTGACGTCGGATTGTACAGGTACGAACCTAAAAGACAAATAGAAGTCAGTTTATGTAAGACGTTTTCTTTTAATTTTGGCTTTATGTAGTTTTTGGTTATTTGACGTTATCAGCGTCACTTTCTTGTTTTCCTTGACTACCCTCTTTGAGAAGCGAGGGGTCATTTTGTTCCTCCCTGATTCCCTTCTGTATATTGTCTGGTTTTCAGTTAAATCTTCTGGTTCTTCCCTATTTGCGTTTAGTTTTTTTATACGTTTGTCAGTGTCCATGGATAATTTATCTTTAATAATTTTGTGTAAGTCATTTTGAAATTCTTGTAGTCTATTTAAGTAGTCATGTTCAGAGTTATAGCTTAATGTCTTTTCAAAGTTATAAGTCCTACCATAGAAGAGTTCAAATGGGGTTAAATTTGTAGCACTATGGATTGCGTTGTTATAGGTAAAAATGACTTCTAATAGTATTTCGTCGTGATTTAGTGGTATTTCTGATGACTTATACTTTTCGTAAACTATTCTGTAGGTCTCGGTAATGGTTGAATGTAATCTTCTACGGGAGAGTTTCCTGTACTTTGATGAAATGATGTATAATGTAAGGTTATCTGATGCATTTTACAAAAATCTTTTATAATGGATGCATTAAATTCAGCGCCCTGATCACAAACAATTTTCTTGGGTATGCCGTGTAGGCTTATGAAATGTTTGAAACTTTTCAGAATTGATAGGCTATTCCTAGAGTCTAAAGAGTAAGCGGCTGCAAATTTAGAAAATTTGTCTATGATGGTAAGTATATTACGCTTGTTTATACAATAGATATCTGTGTGGATAATATCCAGTGGTTTTTCGAGAATTTCAGGTTTTTGAAATTTGGGTTTTGGTGGTTTCCTGTCATATTTTAAAGTTTGGCATGTATGACAATGATTAATACAATTTTGTATTTTGTTTTTCATGAAAGGGAAGTAGTACTCTCGTTTTAAGTGTGCATATGTCTCTTGAATACCTCTATGGTTATGGTTCATATGGTATTCATTAATTATTTTGTCTTGCTCATCAATGGTTCTTATGTCTTGTAGAATGTCCATGCATCGTACTAACTTAAATAGTTTGCTGTTTGCAAAGTATTTTGAGTAGGTGCTTTGAATTAATTTAAATGTATCGTCATCTGCCATAAGCGCAGAGACTTTATTTGGTGTTATATAAATTTGGAAAATGTTAGTCAATGTTTGTTCGTCGTACTTTTCTCTACGTATAGTCTTGCGTATTTTATTTTTAAATATTGTTTCTAAGGTTATTGGTGAGCCACCGATTTGAGTTTGAAATATAATTTGAATATTAAATTCGTTAATTGGTCTTTCTGATATCGGTATTCCATCGTCAACATTTTCGTCGGAGGAATGGATTGTTGTTCCTTGTGTACCATGGTTTGAGATGTTATCAACTGAATTAGTGTTTATATCGACATGTTCATTTACAGATAGATTGTCTAATTTAATACGACTTAGTGCGTCTGCGTTAGTATTTAATTTCCTTTTTTGTAGATAATTTCATAGTCATATTCTTCTAGTTTTAATCTCCAGCGGATTAATTTTGAATTTGGTTCTTTTAGACTCATGATCCATGTAAGGGGCCTATGGTCGGTAATTATTTTAAATTTCCTTCCAAAAAGGTATGGCCTGAAATATTTTGTCGCCCATACGATAGCAAGTAATTCTTTTTCTATCGTCGAGTAATTTATTTCGCTATTCGATAATGTACGACTTGCGTAACATATAGGCTTGTCACTACCTATTGGTCCTTGGGAAAGTATTGCTCCTAAAGCAAAGTCGCTAGCGTCGGTGGTTAAATTAAATGGTTTTGAAAAGTCAGGATATTGGAGCAGTGGGTCGTTCATTAAAAGATTTTTGCAAGTAGCAAATGTGTTCAAATATCTCTCGTTTAATATTATTTTTCTCCCTTTCTTAAGACATTCTGTGAGGGGTTTCGTTAATTTCGAGAAATCTTGAATAAATTTCCTGTAATAACCTAGTAGTCCTAAAAATGATTTTATTTGTTTTTGTGTTTTTGGTACGGGGAAAGCTTTTATGGCATGAATTTTATCAGGGTTGGGTTTAATACCATCAGTGGAAATAACATGTCCGAGAAAAGAACATTCTTTCTTTAGGAATTCTGATTTGTCCAGTTGTATCTTAAGATTGGCTGTACGTAATTTACCGAGTACTTTTTTCAAGTGTTGTATGTGCTCCTCTAAGGAAGTTGAATATATAACTATGTCATCTAAATATACAAGGCAGACTGTCCCGATCAAGTCATTTAATACATTGTCCATTACCCTTTGGAAAGTGGATGGAGCATTTTTTAATCCAAAAGGCATCCTTACGAATTCATAGTGACCTCTATCGACAGAAAATGCTGTTTTACCAATATCTTTTGGGTGCATTTCGATCTGGTGAAAACCGCTAGCTAAATCTAAAGTTGTGAAGTAGAGACTTCTCCCCAATTTATCTAATATGTCAGTTATGTTGGGTATGGGATATTTATCAGAAACAGTTTTCCTCGTTTAATTTGCGATAATCTATAACAAGTCTCCATTTTTGTATATTGCTCGAGTCTAATTTTTTTGGTACGATCCATATAGGAGCACTCCATGGTGAAAAACTTCTTCTAATTACACCTTGTTGCAACATTTTATCGATTTGTTTGCGTATTTCCTCTTTGTGTATGTAAGGGTACCTGTATGATTTTGTAAAAATGGGTTTGTCGTCAGTTGTCCTTATTTGGTGTTTGATTTGATTCGAGAATGTCAATTGTTCTCCCTCCTTGAAAAACACATCTTCAAAGCATTTGCAAACCTTCAGCAAAGCTTGTTTTTCCTCTTTATTAAGATGACCGGTCCTTATCGAATCTAAAATGTCATGATTATCATTCATACAGTTGTGTTCTAAACTGAAGTTATTAACTTCGATGTAATTCTGGTCGTTGTATGGTGTCGTCTTTATTGGTTGTTCAATGTATGCAATTTTATCATGTCCAGAAGTATTAACTATTTCCACAAGGCTGTACCACTTTTTAGAATGATACAGTCCCTCTGAAATAAAGAGGTCGGAACCCAAAAAAGTCCTTGGGAGAAAAAAGCTACCATTTTGTGTGTCTACCGGTACATTAATAACAACTCTGGAAGAGCTTGGAATAATGAATTTCTCAGAAGTAAAATTGGGTTTGAGATGAATAGGTATGATGGCTTGACTTGTTACTAGAGTTTTGTTACCTAGGTCTATTTTAGCTTTGAGAAAATCTAATATGTCCAATCCTATTAGTCCATCGAAATAGTTGTGAAATTTGAAGACAAAAAATTCTGTATCTCCTTTTTGTTTGAATTCCGTAAATAAGGGTAGTTTAATTTTTTTGTCCAGTGAGTGTTTAGTTAAAATTGTTGTGATTGTAATTGGTTTGCAAGTCATACACTCTTCGTCATTTACAAATTCTGGGTTTATGAATGATGACGATGCTCCAGTATCTATTAAAAATTTCAGGGGTCTACCAAATGGGGAGGATATGTTAATATAGGGTAATGTGTGTCCATGTTTGTTAATATCTAAGTATCCCGTTGGTGTGGGTAGGCATTCATATGAAAATTTTCATTATCAACTATTACATTTTCGTATTCCGTTCTAATACCATTATTTTGTTGGTCTTTTAGATCGTTCATGTCATTATCATCATTTTGATGATAAGTGTAGTTTTGTTCGAAGTCATTGTCATGTGTTTGTCCGTGGTAATATCCGTCTAGATCATTATGGTAAGCTTGAGACACATTGACGTTGTTTAGGTACGATGTCTGTCTCGTTTGTGTAGTCATAGGTTTCTTAAATGACTATAACCAGAACTAACATCCATTGGTTCTGGTGGTGGTAAGGGTTTGGTCGTAAGCTGTTGCTGCCTGAAGTTGCTGAATTTGCTCTGTCCGGACCCATTGTGAGAAAAGGTATTTCCATTAGGTGCTTGAGGTCCCTTTTGTGAAAATGCATTAGTTATTGGATTATATTGATTTCTTCCCTGAGTATTAACCGTGTTTGGAATCTATTTATATTGTTTTGCGCGTAATGGTGAATTTGTCCGTGTGTAAATCTATGTGTGTTATTCATATTTGGTTGGTAATTACGAGCAGGGGCATAATTCCGTGTATTCTGTCTATACCTTGGTTGGTAGAATGGTTGGTTGTAAGTAAGTCTTCTTGAATATTGTATATTTTGTTCCTGAATGCAGAATGTTAATGCTTCATCTAATGAATCGGGTCTCATAGACCTAATCATTGAGCCAAGGGGTTCTCGGAGGCCTATTAAGAATGCATCTAAGCACATTTTAGCGTTAAATTCGCGCCTCGAGTTTATGACATGTTTGTTAGTTTCATGAATTGATATATTATTATTATTGCTGCCTGTAGCTCTATAACTGAACCATAAAATTCTTGCACAGTCTGATTATTTTGTCGTAAATTGTGGAGTTCACGCACAAGGGAGGTTTCACTCCTTTTATCCGAATATTTAAGTATTAGATTCGCTTTAATTACCTCCCAAACTAACGGAGTACCGGATGAATTAAGTACTTCATTAGCTTCTCCCACTATTTTGTTTCTGATGGCTCTAAGCACTACTGTTGCTTGGTTAGAACCATCGATATTCGCTAATATTCTTAAAATCTCTTCAACGTTTTCTAAAAAATCATTTAGTTGCCTTGGATTTCCATTAAATGTTGGTAAATCTTTTACGGCATCTGGAATTTTTAATGTTTCGTATGCTTGAGAGGATTGTGACGGTTGTTGAGATTGTAGCGCCTGAGGGGCACTAATGTCATTAACGGTAGTCATTTCTTGTTGTTCCGGTATTGCAGTTAAGTATCGAATAGAATATGGTCTTGGTCTTAGTCTTCGCATTTAATATAATTACCCTTTTTATTGATTTGAGATATTTTGATTAGCCTTTTTCTTTATAATTGAAATATTTCTTTGCTTATTTCTGTTTTATATTTTATAAAGTAATATAATAGTGATAAATATTATAATTTTCTTAAAATAATTACCCTAGTATTATCATAATAAATAATTTCATTGTTGATTTCCAAGGTTTTTATCTGCTTCTTTCCTCCGATGAGACCTGTATAAGTTGCTTGTAGATATGGACTGCTTCAGGACTATTTCTTGTTCTTCACTTGTAGTTGTTGTTTGTTGTTTTAGTTGTTGCTTGTTTTTGTTTTTTTTTTTTTTTTTTTTTTTTTTTTTTTTTTTTTTTTTTAGTTTTTTTTTTTTTCGTTTTTGTTACGGTTGTTGTTATTGTATATGTTATTAACTTTTAATTGTTATTTTTAGTTGATTTTCCTTTTTTTTTTGATCTTCACTGTATTGTTATTTGTTTTTGTTAGTTGGTTTTTTCCTTGTTTTATCTGATCTGATCCACTATGACCGTATTATTTGTTGATATTCCTTCAACGATTTTCATTAAATATTTATTCCAACCAAAAAGATATTCATTCTCTCCGGATGGTAATATTTGTTGATATTCCTTCAACAAAATATTATTTATGAATTTATATATATTTTTATTTAAGATATAATTTGTTGAT
>NW_026712245.1:14110054-14220054 GCF_030504385.1 Musca domestica | reverse complement strand
TCGTGCGATCATCTCCAAAAACAATAGGGTTCTATTCTTATCTTACAACAACACATAAGCTGTGTTCCAGAACCTAAAAATTAGTACTAATTAGTGCTAATTCTGCTACAACGCGTTCCCGTACTCCAAAAACTAGCAAAACTTGCAGCTCTCTCGAGAAAAAATGGCGCTGAGTGGTGCACATTTCTGCTTGTTTTAGCTACATGAATTTGGCCGAGCAAATGTGCAAATTGTAAATTTGGCATTTAATTGGCAGGGCTAACAAGGTTGAAAAATGTATTGATACTTTTCAAGGTTCGCGCGTGGCAACAAATGTAAAGAAAAAAGATAAACCTTAAAACTAATATTTGTCGTACAAAAAACAAAAAGGGAAAATAGGGAGCAACTGATGTATTCGCTTTTGGATGATTCCAGGAGTGAAGAGGACTCACTGAATGAGGAATCAGACGATGAAAACGTATTGGAAAACAGTGCAAAATTAGTGAAAGGTAAATTAAAAAATTAAGCTGAAAATCAAAGATGTTTGTTTATTACTGCGAACATTTTATTTTTGTTTTTTAGGTTGGCTGTCTTTCCAAATTGTGGCATTAAGTCTTCTAGCAGACTTAACATTAATTTAACCGGCGCCTCCAATCATGTCAGCTTCTCCGGGGTTGTGATTTGAGAAAACTCCACCTCTTCTTCAACGGATTCTGAAATCAAAACTTTCTAAATAAACAGCATTCAAAAATAATTTTTAATTTTAAATTATTTTCAATACTCATTTTTTTAAATTTTGGCGTCCATTTCAGTAAGGTTTCACCAGTCCGATTTAGACTGTTTTCTTTTGGAATTTTGAATGTTGACATTTTATCGCATTTCTGCTAATTTTCCGTTCCCTTATTTTTTGAGCACACCTAAATGAGAATGGCATTTCGTACTGTTCTCTCTTCTGCTAGTTTTACTACTAAAAAAGTACTGGAACACAACTATAGTGTCGTAGGGTATAAAAACAAGTTATTTCAACATATGTTACGATGAGCAGCGCTGATGCGACTCTGCTTTGCCGATAAATCGAATACAACGCATTCGATTTCTACATACGATAGGTCGAGAGTCGGTTTATATACCCCTACACATACCATGAATTGGGCTGAGTGTGTAGGGCTCGTCATAGAAAACGAGAGCGCTGTATTCTTTGCAAGTAGTTTGTGCAATAAAAATGACAAAAAAGTAATTTGGTGGAAAATCAGCGTTAATTTTCATCCGTTTGCACGACAGAATGTCGCAGGTTAAGAAACTTGCCGTGAAGTGAACAAAAATGAAATTGAAACAATAACAAGTGATTATAGATAACAAAAGAAAAATTCTGTATGTATAAGACCAACTATATATAGCGAATTGGATGATTTGTGTAAATAAATAATGTAACTATTAAGGAAAGCCGACAGATCGGAGAGGCTTCCCAAGCATTTCGAAGCATTTGTAAAACGATTATAAATTCTTAGCTTTTGTCAATTGTCAATAATATTGTAATCTCCTGCCGCCCCAAACAAGTACCGCCCTTCTCTTTTCATCGTTTAAGAGAGAACATCAGCAGCAAAAGAAACCAAACAAAAAACAATTTAAATATAGGAAATTATCGATTTGTGTTATTGTTGTTGTTCTTATTCCGTCTATGTGATAGCGCTTAATGTCATTGTCAAATGAACGAAACAAGCTTCGCCCTCAAAAATATTTTCCAGACGACAAGACAGCGAATTAGACAAGTTACCAGATTTCTTCCTATTTAACGCCACGCAACGAACCAGCTCTAAGACGTTCTGTTATCGCCACACGCACATTAACAAAAAGTTTAATATATTCGCGTTAACTGGTTTACAATCTCTAGAACCATGGATTGGATAATTAACGATGAAATGGGATTGACCGTGGGTCATGTTGTTGGCTGGGCTGCTGCATCCGCCATGGTCATAGGCGGTGTAATCCCCTACGTGCCTCAGTATTTGGAAATCAAAAAGACCCAAGATGCCGATGGGTTCTCTTTACACGTTTGCTTTGCGCTGCTTATTGCAAATTCTTTGCGTATATTATTTTGGTAAGTCTAAAGGAAATATGAAAAACATTAAACATAGAAGCATAATCATGTGGAAGATCTGGAGGTTTTTTTCTAGTTGAAGCGGAAATTTAAAGCTCAAATTAAGGCTTAACTCTCGTTAGAGAAAACTTTTTTTACCTGTTTAAGATAAGGTATTTTCATTCGAAGAAAAAACTGGTTAAATTGATATTCGACCCATGAACATCTTAGGTAAAAACTCGGATTTCCAAAAATGGCGCAATATTTGACAGAGATGTGGGTCCTTGAACCCGGACAACCCGGTTCAGATGAGTTTATTGAAATGATGTTTTCAATCGCAAGTCCTCGCCGTATGCTGGCTAATAAAAATATCAAATTTAAAAAATGTTTGGTTCGCTTACACGATGTGTATCTAGAGAATATTGACAACAAAATTGGTTAAGTAGATCCGACTCTTGATTCCGGATTTTCGGTTCAATTATCTGGGATCCCAGGCCCGCCCAAGAAAAAATACTTTCCCGGAATCAGCTACCTCAGAGAAGATTTTAAAAAAATCGAAGAGTTTTTACTAAACTTGAGCTATGCCTTCGCTGTATAGAAAACGCGCCATTTGCGCTAATTTAATCGATTCGGAGATTTAAGTACAATATTCAATAAAATAAAAAACTCCACGAAATCGAAAATGACAAATCTCAAGCCTTGGCGGAGTGAAGCCTGTCTACATATACACGTACAAAATTAAAAAAAGCATTGGTTCGCCAAGCTGGTGTTGGACATACACCAAAGCAAAAAAATGAACTTTGAACCATAAATGTTGGCAAATTTCTTAAAGAAGAAGAAAATTTTCAATATTTTCGTCTAAAATAAGAAAACAAATTGCACTTTTTCGACACGATGTTTATAATTTTAATGTATATTGTTCAGCGACAACTAGTTCGACAACACTATACCGTTTTTATTTATGGGCTACATACATTGTTGAATAATAGTCGAACAAAACTGACAGTAGATGCTCTTTAATATATTTTAATAAATAGTGCAGAATTAAATGTTGGAGTGAATAACAAAGCTTTGTCATGGTTTTTACAAAGGTATATGTAATTGGGAAAAGTTTTTCGGTTTACAAACCATTATGTGGTCTACTGTGGATTTCCTTAAGAATCTTCTTTCGACTCATGGGGCCACTTAGTTTAAAAAGTAGTTCGAAATCTAAATAGCAAAAATTATATAGTTGATCAAATGTAAGTCGAAATGAGCAAGAATGGTGTACTGTCCTAATGTCGAATGTAGACCAAACGTGATATTAACAAAACACACGTATTTTTCGGTCTGAAATTGTTTTGAATGGAATGAATGCGGTATAGTAAGTTATTCGAGTCTATATGAGGATAAGTGTTGTGCCGAAATAATTTTATTCCACACCAAGTGGAAAACATTGTTGGCGAAAGTCTTTCCATTCATAAATGCCAGCATGCATAAACAACATTACTAAGCAATACATTTCGAACTATGCGTTAGTTTCCTCCTTATCATTTTCTAGAAGCATAATAGAGACCTTATCAAGCTCCCAGTTTATGTATGTATATATATATATATATATATATATATATATATATATATATATATATATATATATATATATATATATATATATATAAACAAACTAATTCCTTCAATGTTTACAAAGAATAGGATCACTTCATTTTATAAAAGATCTAAACGAGGTAAACAAATACTTCCATGAAAATCCATTCTCTATGCATTGTGATCGATGGTTTTGCAGACCCTGCTAATTGAATAAATACAGACATTTCGCATTGTGATAACAGGGAATCGGAATATAACACTTCTTCTTATTGACTAAGTCGAAAGGGATTGGCTGAACTATTATAATCTAATGTTACTTGAACACATGTACATTTATATACATGGTACCGCTGAGATATCATTATGTGTTGTTAAAGGTCATTTGTACATCAAACAATTGCTGATAACAACGTCAAGACAACAGAAAACGTCTACTAACTATATAACTGATTGCCTACTATTCGTTATAATATAGAAATAAACATAACATGCTTATTAATCTTCATTTTATTTTCCGAATCTTTCACACACATACTGATCGTTTTAATCTGCATGATAATCTATTTATTTGAATGATAATGTGCTAAGAGTGGTTCTCCCTTTTTGGCTTCTAAACTTAAGCAGCAACTTGATTTTAAGACTGGTTAGGTCATTTTTTCATCGAATCATAATACTTTTGTTGATGAAGAAGATTTAAATCTGAACAAATTTGATTTATGTCACACAAAAAGTCAGATATAATATCGCCATATATGCCTCTTAACACGTTAACACATGGAATAAATTGTACCCATGATTCAACTGCTACTTTAACTACAAAGTTTTCGATGTCAAAAATACAAGAACAATTCACTTAAAACTATCGGCATTGCTATATGACAAACACTTTTGTTCCGGTAACAGTGTATATTATATAGGGTATATAGCCCTCTCTGTTTGTTAAAAATTCTCATTGGATTAAATCTGTATATTTATTCAAATTTACTTTCTATTAAACTATTACTTTCCTCTTTTGAATTTAAATAAATGCGCTTTTATTCCGCTTTGCTAAAGAAAACGTTTTGGTGAGGTTAGGAATTATAGCAGAATATGATGATGGATTCCTTTCTGTAGCTGCTATTTAAATGTCTTGAGATGAATTTCAATTATAAGGTCAGACCGAATGAAAAAAATTTAATCGCAAGAATTCCGCGATTGTTTTTAATGTTTCATCCGACATCACAAAGCCCAAAGCCGTAATATTCATTGGATTTTTTTTCACAAATACGTACACACTTGAGTTAAAAAGCGCAACAGCTTGGTTACTTTTTTGTACAATATAACGGTAGGCATATTATCCAAATTATTATTGGATTCCAAGAATGAAATTATTATTTGGCTTTTGACTTGATTTGATTTTTACCCAACTTTTGGCATGACATTACACGAGCCAATTATTTACATGACAAATAACAAAGACTTAGGGATGACATTTTATCTCAACCTTTGTACGTTTTATTTTTAGATATAAACATTCATATGCCAAATAGTAGTATATTGCGTAACAGCAATGAGAGTTCTTCAAACCTGTTGATAGGTATTTTTTCAATTGTTTAAAGACGTTTAAATGTCGCTAAGTTGATTGTTTTGAATGAGGGTGATTTGCTTTAGTTTTAATCATTATGCTTAAAAGGAAGTCTTGACCCTACTTTTACAAGAAATGCGCAGATACGAGTATAAAGAATTATTTTCAGTACGACCCAGCAAACGTTTTGGATGTTAAACGAATTATGGGTTATATCAGTATTCTTAAAAATATGTATACAATTAAATGCTCTTCGTTCAAGCTATGATAAATATTGTGCAATCACCTACGATGGGAGGAAATTCCTGCCGGTTTGGTGGACTTAGGGCCATATAACAGAGCCTATAAAACTCAACTAATTACTGATTGAAACACTTAAAAAGGCAGACTTCAATATGTATAAAAGTAAGTAAGTAAGATCAACATCTTTGAGCCCTGTAAGACTCCTGTAGTGGGGTCCACTAAATTTTTCCACTTAACTTTTCTAGCAAAAAACTCTAAAAATATATACTTGACATATGCTCTCGAGCTTTTAACAAATTTATTGTTAGGCGCCAAGTGCTTAAAATACCTTACTAACTTTTTTGAACAGTCAATAAGCTTTTCCATTTCGGGAAGATGGATGTATACAAACCTTGTAATTGTGTCATGAGCTGGCATGAATTGTTTACCTAGTGGAAGTGTCTTGATGTGGAGATGGAAGTAAATGCACACAGACGATACAGTCAGATAAACAACTGATTCACAACGACATTATATTGCGTTAACCCATTGAGTTGTTTTTACATTTGCTTCACTCCCGTGGACAAAAGCAAATGCCGAATAGACATCATCTGTGTCACTCATACTTTCGTCTCTTCATAACAACACGGCAAATAGTACCAGACTACAAAAACGAAGCATATCATTTTAAGAAAATTACAGTTAGGGTATAGTCTTTACTGACAACGGAGCTATCAGGAGCACACATCGTGGGAATATCTTAGGTGAAGGTGATAAAATTAGTGATTACAGGTGCACCTTTTTCGACTTCAACTACATACCTGATAGGGTTGGTGGTGAACGTTTTCTGGACGGTCTGGCCATATATACAAAAGATGGTAGAGTATGGCGCCGCAGCTAGTGTCGTCTGCCCTAATCCAATTATTAGACCCTCGTATAAACTCAAACTAAATCATATAAGTGATTATGTTCCTGACATAGCAACAAAATGGATAATGGCTCTTGAGTTAGCCCGAGGTGGTTCCTATTCGATCGATTGATAAAACTATAAAACACCGATAAACTCTTATTGTCGAAGCTGGTAGAAGACGACACTTGGACGACGACACAAGTCATCTAAGGACATCTGACCGGTAATCTGGTAAAACTATAAAGCACCGATAAGATCTTATCGCCGAAGCTGGTAGAAGGCGACACTTGGACGACGACACAAGGCATCTAAGGACATCTGGAGAAAAAGAACATGTTCTCTTCTATCAGTTAACAGGTCTGATCTCATAATTGCGGTAGGCACATTGACTGACCAAAATGAAATAATAAACGAAGAATGGGTAGAGGTCTTTAAATATCTACTATGCAGATGTACCAGATTGTCAAACAGAAGACATCGGCTATTTGGTAGGAGGGATATAGAAACAATAGATGAAAGCTCGCCGAGTGATGTAGCGGCCGACTCACCTGAAGCGACGCGTCCTTAAACTAAACCAAAACATCAGTCACATCGACCACGCATCTATCAAACACAATTGTCACGCCAAATTTTAAGATTGTAGCCCCCTCCAAACTCACCTCCATATACCAAACTCATCGCACAAAAAGTAACCCATATCGAATTTTAGATTTCCAAGTCTATTTCTTCCCCTAAAACCAGTACCATTTATTATTTTCGTTCAAAAATACTTCCAAACTCACCTCCATATATCAAACTCACCGCACAAAAAGTAACCCATATCGAATTTAGATTTCCAAGTCTATTTCTTCCCCCAAAAACCAGTACCATTTACTTATTTTCGTTCTTTTTAGTAAGTATTTCCAAAAATACCTCCAAATCTCAATACTACACATAAACAGTATGTGTACATATTTCAGTATTTAAGCAGTATCCATTGGTTCAATACCATATGGTACTAAATGTAGTGATTTTTTTATTTTTATTTATTTCGTCCATTTCTCCCGAATAGTTCGAATTTCAAAAAAAAAAAAAAATGTTTCCTTTGGTACAACTGTCCTACACTCCATCGTCGGCCCTAAGGTTTGCCTAATTGAATTCACATAGACATATTTGCTATATGAACAAACAGTGGTTAATCTACCTATTCGATTGCAGGGTGATATTGTCACATTCTAATTAATTCATTTTTGATGAGAGAAGTTCAATATTCATGTGTGCACATGTCAAAATATTAGAAATGTTGATAATTTGAAAATTGTCTTTGGTCATTAAGTGTTAAGCGATATTATTTCCTGCAAACTTAAGACGATAAGGAATATCGCGTTTGTGAACAGTCTGTCAAATTTCCATAACAATCGTGGTAATTAATTGCCACTTATCGTACACTTGTATATAAAAGGCACTGACTGTTTTATCACTTGGCTTGGAATGACTTGCTGTTTTGCTAAAGTTTGTGTGTCTGATAGTAATTGCATTATATTTCACGGAAATTATATGTAGTCTTTCTGGAAATGTTCACTATATTTTGAATAGATATTTTTAAGAGTAGGTCCATGTTTAATATAGTTCTAGCTGACCCAGTCCGCGTGGCTGGTCCGTTGCTTTAGTTCAGAAAGCCAATCGTTGTCTAGTGTGCTGGGCACGTTCCTCCCGTTCCTTTTGTATTTCTCTTATCCGTATTTCTCTTATTCTTCCTCCGGACAATTAAATATGATTCTGTATGTATTATCATTTGAAAAATGTTTAGAAAATTATTATTATATTACTACACAGTCTATATTCGAACTGTATTGAAGCACAAACGAAATAAAGGTGGCTTGCGCACTCAGTTCGTCAGGAAAGTTTGTTGTCGTTGTCTGAGCTTCATCGATTAATAAGTTTAGGGCAATAACGGCCAGAAGGCTATTAACAAACATTTCAGCCGCTAATAAACCTTAAAGAATTCCACTGCGTCATCGATATTTTCCGTTGTTCTTTAGCGGCGGTACTCGCTTTAATTCTTTGCAATCACTATTTTACCACAACAGCTCAAAGGGCTTCATCATTTTATTTATTGCGGTCCAAAAAGGTGCTTAACAAATCCCCAAACATGCTTGTTGTTGTATTGAATTTGAATATTTGAAACGCGTTGTTTCTACAAATGTCCGATTTACCACCAAAGCACTGTAATTTTAATAAATCGATAAAAAAAATCATATATTGCTATCACTCAAATTATTTGTCGTCGCTAACATTGATATTTGGTACGAAGAACGGGAGGATATTGATTCCGATTGATATGTAGCCCCATGTATTAGTTCCGTCTGGACCTACCAACAGCTCTACTTAGATTTATTTCACAGAGGTACCCAACATCAACGTATGTTTTTTTTGGCATTTTATTATTAAATATATACTCGATTCTCCACACAAAATTTTCTGAGCAAACAACGATTTTATACACTGTCAGAACTACCTACTAATACAATATGGTTTATCACAAATGTAATCCTAAATAGCCCTATGCCTTCAGCGTCATTAACATTTAACTTAAAAGTGTCAAACGAATTGAAGGAAACGCAAAACCGAAATAAGTCGGCCAAAAACAAGAATTCATGGTTTTGTATATTTTTTCGTATATGTGAACTAAAACACGGATACTAATAACCAATTTTCCTCTTTATATCTCTCCTTTTTGTATGAACTTGTTAACGGCCTATGACCATGTGACATTTCGTGTTCGATGTTACACAAAATTTATACAACAAACGCACCCTTATTATAAAGGGGTCACAATTATTTTTGTTTTTTCTTTAATAATCAAGATTAAGAAAAGATTAAAAAAATTGTTTTTATCGCATTCGTAATACAGAAACCCTTCAACGTATTTATGTAGAATTGGCTTTATGTATTCTGATGGTAAAACACAACTCCAAATGAATTTTTTAATACATCTGGTTGTCAAATTGAATTTAAAACTAAAAAATTGCTTTCAAAATTCAATTTTAGTTGAATAAGAAACATTCTTCTTGTTTTATGTGCAATTTAAATTCTAAGATTCTTCATTTATTCCTCATCCAGCAAATATTTCCATGATTTTTTTATGTACGAAGCTCAAATTATGTTTCAAAGTCCTCTGCGACGAAACAAATATTTTAGAGCTATATTTCCATCTGAACAGTTTTTTTTTTTTTTCAAAATTGATTGCCTGGTTTCTAGTATTAATATGGCAAAAGTGTTGATCAATAACCATGAGGTAATAGAAAAAGGAATACATGGGAATACATAAGTGATTCAACTCTATATGCTTCAGTTCCTTGACATCTGCAAAATTTTGGACAATCAGGTTAGTGTCATTTCAAGCACATATACATTTAAACCACATGTTAATGAAAAGATGTCGGTCACGAATGTCGCCAAATAAACATTTTTGTTTTTGAATTCTTCAGTTATTGCGAATATAACATTTTTATAAATTAAAAAAAAATATTATTATGTTCCTCGAGTCGAGTAATGGAGAAACATATTGACACAAATAACATATATTTTATTCGTAATGCCGTGAATAGCGTTATGTCTTTGTATGTCATTTCTGTCTTAATTCAAATTTAAATATTTGATTCGACATAAAAATGGGAAGAAGTAAGAATAATGATATTTGATCCGCCAACTTAGCGGTGTAAAAATAAAAATATGATTGCCAGCTTCAAATTGGCTCTTCTCTAACTTTGATCTTTAGTCAACTGTGTAGCGGCTGATCTTAACATTTTATAAATATCTAGCAATAATTTGAATATTTTACTAATTTAACTAATTAATGTATAGCTGTCAAAATTACAATTTGTTGTCAATAGGTATGTACGATAACATTTCTAATAAAAATTCCACAGTATCCTTTTCTAGTAGAATATTCTCCCTTACCTACAAATATTTGCAAAAAGTTATTGAACAAAATTCAGGATTTTAAAGGATTTAATTAATATATACTTACAATGAAATAATTTTAAGAGAAGGGGTTTTGTATTTGTAATAATAAAAATAGTGGGACACAAAAGAGACATATTACTCTTTAACAACGAAATTTATTTTAATACGCCTATACAACTGCTTATCTGCAACTGATTTGCAATTGTCCTACGTACTCACAGAAAGGGGGTTTTTTCAATCTCTATTTTATTATACTACTGTTTACAAATGTTGGTGAGGTTTGGTTGTTGGAATATAAAAAGAAAACCCAAAATTTTGTAGTGATTGTGCTCTTGTTTTTACGTTTCGTTTTAGGTTCTCAAAGCGTTATGAGCTTCCGCTTCTCGTGCAAAGCCTAGTTATGAATGTGACTATGTTCCTAATGATACATTTGTGCGTCAAAGTTAAACGAGTCAATGCTAATGCCAGAGAACGCAATCTATCAGGTTTGTAGCTTGCCACTTAAATGTTTATGTTCTTATTCATCAACATATCGTATATATGTTGCTTTGCAGCAAATGATGAGATGCGTTTGCCAAAGGTTTTGATGACAGATGCAGACACGGCCGGATCCATTTCTATATCTACAGAAGCAGGTCCTTTAAAACGGAGTCGGTCACGACATTATTTAAGTGGTATGTATGATAAAGTTTGTATAATGCGATAGATATGTAGTTGTCCGGAACTTTTATAGTCCACACTATGTACCTTGTCACTAGGTAGATTTTGTTGAACTGTGTGTGTGTGCAATTATTTAGAACTTTATTTATTTTGCTTATGCCTAAGGACAGTTTTGAGTCTGAAAACGTCGTATGAATTTGTATATTTATTTAAACATTTTTGATATGAGTTTAAGAGAATATTTACTTAAAACGTAAGAAACGCACAGACCACATTTTCTGAATTAAATTTGTTTCGAAGATAGCAGAAAAGTAATTTTTGGATGTCGTACAATAGACAAATTTATATTTCATTTTCATAATAGTTATAAATGTAACACTTTATATTAATGCGTACTACGAAGTTTGGGAATTTTTAACTCCTTTTCTACTTTATAGCTATGCAAATAATAATAATAACAGGAAATTAAAATGAAAAATATGCAAAATAAGGCCTTTTTAACAATTTCGATTGTGTTTAGAAGATAAAATTATGATGGTACTAAATCATTTATGTGTTGATACTGAGATGATTTACTTTGATTTTCTTTTCATACCCTCAGCCATATGGCTAGAGAGGGTATATATCCAAAAAAGAGAGGGTATATATACGGTCCAAACATGCCTAGTCGAAATAACGGTTTTAGACCCTAGGACTCTTTGGACCAAATCCGTTTCAGGACATTTGAAGTCGATCTAGCGATGTCCGT
Source organism: Musca domestica (assembly GCF_030504385.1). Taxonomy (NCBI): domain Eukaryota; kingdom Metazoa; phylum Arthropoda; class Insecta; order Diptera; family Muscidae; genus Musca; species Musca domestica. Next base: position 14,208,359 of record NW_026712245.1, on the reverse strand, counting down.
CCGTCTTCAAATTTCTCACATCCCAATATTTTTATCAACCCAAGGTCGATCCGTTCCAAAAAATATTTTTTGCACAGAAAGAGAAGCGATAATCCGATTTTGCTCCAATTTTGTAAATCCTAATATTTCCACCACAAATGGTCAACGTTTTAAATAAGCAAAACGATTATAAAATGCGAAAAAAGCTTTCTATTCTCTTCGTATTTCACACATCACAATATTTTTATTTAACCAATGTCTGGTGTGAAGATGGGATATATCGGTCCACACCATTTTGTACCTCTCCCACTACGGGTCAAAATTTGAATATCCTTGAAGCTCATAAAACCCAAAATTAACATCCTCCCTAAGTGAAAGAAGTTTATTTTCTGTTTTCAAAATAAAAAGGCAAACTGACCACATTTTCAAACTAAATTATTACGTTTCAATTCTGATTTCACATAAATAGAGAGACGTCACAAATACAACGGCTTTTCTGAAAATTAGCCAACGAGTCAATTCCAATTAGTCGCGAACCAAAAAATAAAATAATGCCAATATTGTAACAATGAACTGTCAAGTTTAGTTCGCATTAGACAAAGAGCACGGGGAATATTCAGATGAGTTAGGAATACTAAAAATAGTCTATATTACAGAAGAATGTGTGCGTTAATTACACGTGAATGTAATGTAAAGACTGACATGGAACAGATTTCTTATGGAAAAAGGTAAAATCGCCTTTCATCCACATAACGGTGTACATACACTGTGTCACAACCTGGTGTGTACATTACGTGATAATACAAACCGCAGAAAACACAGCGTGCTTAACTCAGCGAATTTAGAAAAAAAATTAGACCGTGTTGTATACAGCAGTATACTAACGAACTTCATAGTTTGTGTGTACAAGTTCAAGTTATTGCATTAATACCATCTTTTTGATCATTTCAACGTATGCTAGTATGAGTTAATGGCTATTTTTCTAATTCTTTGCCTTTGGATAACGGTGTACCCCACGGTTTACCTATCTCAGTTATACTCTGCAATATATACATAAATTCTTTACACAACTCGTGAAGTAAATTTAAATAGCTTAGCCGTTCACTACAATGTTGGGCTAGGGATGTAGGAGCTGTGATCCCTTCTAATAAAATATAACTTCTTCACCAATTTCACAGGAGAAAATGTCAATTTAATTCAATGTCCTCGATCAAATTACTATCAATATTCATCAACGGATGAGAATTTTGGGTCTATCATTCAGCAGAAATTGATTATGGAATGACCATACAAAACTGTTACAAATGTTACTTCTGTTGATCTGTTCTAAAACAAAAGGACCTCACATTGATACAGCAATTAATTTGGTGTACGGGACAATTACTCATTGTTGTTTGTGTGGCAGTCTTCGTCCACTTTTCTTCCAAGGGTTAGCTACAATCCTCGACATGATCACTTGGCTATAGTCAAAGATTTTCAAAGGTGAATTTGATTCTAATGTTCTCAATCAATCACAATATTCGGTATTCTTATGATCTTAACCATGTTCTCTAACGGCGTTGAAACAAGGACTTCATGTTTGGCTAACTAAAAACACTGTTGGTTGCTACAATAACCGATTTTCCCTTTATGATGTGGAAGAAAATTGCAAAGCTAGTATATTCTTGCAGATGCTGGAACAGAGCATGTATGATCGGTATTTACATTCTAACAAAAGTGGAGTCAAGCTTATTATATCCCATGGTAGAAGAATACAGGTAGATGCATCTACGCTTAGGAACATTGATATGTAAAAAAAATGTTTAATGTTTCTTCAAAAATTAGTAGATTTGTATATGTATTCCTATACGACGCCAATCGGAGGTTGTTTTGATATGAATTTTTCAACAATATTTACAAATTTCAATAAATCTACCATGTTATATCCCAAGAATATTTGAATAACTACAAGCACTGTTGGTCTGTTCCAGAACTGCAAAAAATGTCAAAGTATTTACTACTATAACCGAAAAAAGAATTTCAAACTTAGAAATTTTTGATTTTTCTGAAGAATTATCGCTCAATTTTAGGGAAATTGCAGATAAAAGCGTCCACAGAACAGAAACTAAAAATAAAGCGGTGTCGAGGCTGGGCACAAATGAAAGGTCTCGAGGAGTACTTTCCGAATCAGTGGACCTTATAGTCAAAAAGAATTTCAGACTTAGGAATTTTTTGCATTTTCTGAAGAATTATCGCTCAATTTTAGGGAAATTGCAGATAAAAGCGTCCACAGAACAGAAACTAAAAATGAAGCGGTGTCGAGGCTGGGCACAAATGAAAGGTCTCGAGGAGTACTTTCCGAATCAGTGGGCCTTATAGTCAAAAAGAATTTCAGACTTAGGAATTTTTTGCATTTTCTGAAGAATTATCGCTCAATTTTAGGGAAATTGCAGATAAAAGCGTCCACAGAACAGAAACAAAAATGAAGCGGTGTCGAGGCTGGGCTTTATTAACCCTTTGCGAACCGGAGAAAAATCACCTTGGTTTGTGTCTTTGCTAATTAAATTTAAATTTATCTTAACGGACATTCTAACAAAAGTGGAGCCGAGATTATTACATCCAAAGTAAGCCTACAAATTACAATACGTAATCATAATATAATTTATTTATTTTAGATGAAAAAGGACATAAATGCCTACAAATTACAATACGTAATCATAATATAATTTATTTACTTTAGATGAAAAAGGACATAAATGCCGATTATCTGCAATTGTCGGATTTGCTGCAATGGAAGGGTGTATATGTATAATTTGCCATGGTTCTGATTGGTGCAAAAAAATTGCCTTTACCAAATAAATGTGCACAACAATATTGGGGTTGACATTTTTGCAAAATGCTAAGAGTTACATCGTGATGAATTTTTCGAAGGTTTCTCAGGATTTTGTCGCATTAGACGAAATATATCAACGTTTGTATACGTATGTTTGTTCAGGAAAAAGTTATTTGAATTGAACAATTAGACTTGTGATTTTTTTATTTTCAATCGAGTTTGCAATGTATCACTGATTATTCAAATTTCAAGCTCATTCGGCCGAGAGTTGTGCACAATCTTGCTAATGTTAAATTCTTTAATCTATATCAAGTAAGAACGTACTTGCCGGTTTTGCAGAGGGATGGATGGATTCCTATCCACTCCTTCTAATATTTTCCTCTAAACTTTTAAGTAATCATAATTCTTATATATAGAATTCCGATTGTCTTCAAATTTCACACATCCCCAACCCTAGATCAGGTTAGAATAATTAAAACTCCCACAAAATGCAAAATAATTCACCGAGATTTCTTTTGACTTCGAAAAATGCTATTCTTATTTCAAACAATCGTAACTCATAAAATATTTTAAGGTTATCTTTAGAATTTATACATTGCAATATATATACCATCATCTTTCAATCTTTATGATACGTCCCAAAACGCTATACATAAATAAATGGTCAAATGCTGAACGTATATGTATATCTGTCAGCAAACCGACATGGTTTGGTTTTCTCAAAAGCTACAAATGTTAAGGTATTCATTTTAAGAAATAAATGTTTTCTTGCTATATTTTACAAAAATGTTGTTCCATAACTTTTTGCAAAATTTGCACGCCCGAGATATTGTTTTCTCAGTACATGTTACTCAGTAATTTTTATTATTATCGTACATACCTAATATCAATAAAGCATGTTTACTGACGTTTGGTTTTTAGATCTCGACCTCAAATACTTCTGGAATTGGACCGATTTCCAGTCATATTTGGATTTTATGTTAGTCGTTTGGGCAGTCGGCGCAGCTGTAACATACCTGATGCTTTCCGTAGATTGGTTTATGGAAATTGTTGGATTTGTAGCGGTTTTTACAGAAGCTATGTTAGGTTTGTTCTAATCTCATTCTTAATCTATGACTACAAATATAATTGAATGTGTTAAATCTGTTCTTCTAATATAGGAGCGCCACAATTTATTCGAAATTTTAAGAATAAGTCAACTTACGGAATGAGCATCCATATGGTTTTAATGTGGACTCTTGGTGATATGTTCAAAACTGGTTATTTCATAGCTAGAAAAGCACCATCCCAGTTTTGGATTTGTGGAACATTACAGGTAATTTTACTCAGCGAATTGACATTTTTGTAGAAAAGAGTACATTTGGCTTTTGTTTACAGGTCAGCTTAGACTTGGCCATACTCATGCAAGTATGGATATATCGACACAATTCCAAGCCTCGCGATATCCATCGTGGAGATTAGCAGTTTGCCCCCGAAGAACAACAACAGCAACAACAAATACAAGAACAAAATTCTAATACCAACAACATTTCAGCAGACAGTATTAGCCAATCACTCCACAACACCATAACGAGCAGTGGAAGCGGTGACGACCACCTATTGACAGCACATGCAGAGGACGAATACAAGAGTTATCACGACAATCGTGCATTTCAATTTCACAATAATAACACTTTAGGTCGAAAAAAGGCCGTGGGAAGCATTTCCGATAGTAAAACAACGAAACAAGCTAGCCAAGTAGATCAGACAACCGTTGTTGGAGATAAATTAAATGTGGTAATAATACACGAAATTTCTAAGAAGCCACCGCAGGAAGATGCAGACTTCAAAGTGGACCAAGTGTGCGCATGCACAAGCCAACAAAATAATATTAAGGCAGGCGGCGAGACACGCAAACGCCATAATGCCACGCAGACACCAACTTCACTAATAAATTGGGAAAAACGCCCGTATTATCATAGCAATAATTTATTGCAATGCCATTGCGAATACATCTGCCTAAGGAGGTCACCCGCATCATGTTATTGTCCAAATGCCCAAGAACAAGTGTGCCACTGCCATCGTTTACCAAATTCTACCTCCCATTACTGTCGATACAAGTGCCAGCACCATCACAGACATAGTGGACGATCTCGTTCGACGGATCATAAACATCACGAAGGCCAAGGACCTCCGATGGGCATAAAGGAGTGTCCTATGCGACGCAAGCACAACAAATGTTGGAGCGAGAATCGATCCCGTTACGGACCTATGAAACAACAAGCCCATAACTTACACTGCTCTTCTATGGAACACCTTCCAAATATCTATACCAAGTCTTCCGAATCTAGTGATGATCCACATAACCATCCCAATCATCATTTATCTTCATCGACGGCCTTGCAAGAGATAGCAATCGAAATAGACGCTGCGACAATGACGGAAGACAACAGTACAACGGCCACATCAAATTTTGCATTCAAAGTAGCCGCCGACAACGCTGTCGTTCCGATTATTCGTGCTCCTATTCATGCCGACTCTGATGAGGAAAGCAGAGGTGTTATCAGGCATATGAAGAGAAGATCTTCGATCAACTCAAATACGACCGCCGAGACTGATGAATTTTCTAATGAGGAAGCTGAAGAAAACCAGCCTCAAGGAGATTATAGATGTCAGTGTGTGTATTGGCATTCTTATGAAAGCGGCCAGAAATTTTTAGCCAGTGCGGTGGCGGAACCTAAAAATGAATGCGTCAAAATAAAGCGCAAGCGTTTCATTGCTGCAGACGACTGCTGTAGCAGTTGCTCCAGATGTTCTAGCTGTTCATGTTCCCACGTACATACTAGTAGTTGCAGCAGTTTCGAGGAATGGCCAGGAATCACATCGAACACCCAGTCGTTTACTGTATCCGCAGATTGCCACCGTTGTGCTACCAAACGACACTCAGCAGTGTCAAGCACTGACTATACCGGCAATAATGATAACCCTTTCATTTCAGACGAAGTACTTCCCCAACCTTTAATTCAAGACACCACCGATAGCTCGGCTCCCACCAGTCGTCGCAGTAGTATTACAACAAGTTTCTGTTCGTGCACCTCAAATGCTCCATGCTGTTGTGGCGAAGATTCGGCTACAGGACAAATGTGTACGGCGCAGGACGCAACTATACGTACATCTTCGATTGGTAAAGTCGCCTGTCTGGATGTTGACGAACAACATTCAAGTACCTTGACACCTTTGACTAACCCATCATCTGCAGTGTCTACGCCAGTCGGGGAAGAAGGAGACGTCACTATGAGAAGCATAAGCCAGCCGTTGACTGATGACACATCCTCTCATAGTCATTCAGCTGATTATTATTCCTTATCGTCCAGTCAGCCGCACTCACAAACGACACCAAATAAAACTCCCAGGCATGCAGTTATTTTGCAAAAATCTACAGAAGTTGCCCGAGTAGATGTTGCAGGTGAAACATTTGATGGTGAAGATCATGATAAAAAATCGCGAAAACCATGCAAACATTTCGGAAAACACCATCGTCATAAACGTTCTGAATCTCCAAGCGATTCCTATTTATGACGAAGTGTTTCGCTGGTCACATGGCCAGCGATTGATGTAAATTCGTTGCTACAGCAGACTATACGTCAATCCGCCATTCTGCAGGAGAATTCTCAACCGCCCGATGATAGTTTGTCAGCGTTGGCCAGAAGAAAACAGCAGTTACGTCTACCCACGCAACCACAAGATCTGAGTGTTGGCAGCAATGATAGTTCTTCCGCAACTCTAACTTCCATAGTAACAATAGCGAAATTCCCTCCACTTTCCATGCAAATCCCGAAATCACAATTGTTGTCATCAAATTTGTCGCAGCCGCCTTCATCAGTTCAATCGCTGTCAGCCATCACAGCACTGTGTGGAACCAATGGGTCCAGTGTTGTTACAACAACGACATCCACAACCTCAGCTCCCAATAGCGGGCGCTTGAAGCGTAACCCAAAGTTTTCTCCATTGATTGGTGAGCCATTCAGCTGTGATCCACTACTGAATGCTGCCCAAGAACGGCGTTCCACGGAGATTATTTTATAGCAAGTTTGCCAAACCTATGTGCAACACAATTATTGGCAAAGTTCGTTTTGTGTCTTCAGAAGTGTGTACTCTCTAGTTAATGAAATTCTCACGATTGAATTAACATACAATCTTAATGGCTGTGCATGGTAATCTGTCATTCGATCTTCGATTTTTGTCAATTTCCCTCTATATCTAATCGTTCCACTAAATTAACATAAGTATGTACCATTAATACGAATTTCTCGTGCCCTTTAAATTTAAGTTGCTGTTTATCCTAGAATTTTTGATCGAATTTTTGTTTATTTACTTGTTGTTTCTCGGGGGTCAACTATTTCCTCCCCTAGTATTGCACTGCAATATGAATTTTCTAGACTATTTTTTGTTCTTTTATTTGAATACTTTTTTCAAAACAAAATCTACCTTTTTGTTTGGCCTAATGTTCCAAATGTCCTTAACGACGATTGTAGTGTTATAAAGGAGCCAGATGAGTCTCATTCTATGAAATCCACTTTGTATGAGGAGAACATGCACAGAAATGTCATACATAAGGAAAACATGCACATAAGTGTCATATAAGAATGAGTGTTTTATCGCAGCCAAAGTGTTGATATCAAATTTAAGTTTAACAATACTATAACGTGTCCTTTATCTGAAATAATTATGTTCTCCCATGTAAAGTCGTCGTGCGTTTAAGACTATATATTACAAACTTGAAGACAAGTTAATCAATTTTAATATGAACATATCCAGACTACTAGAACAATTATACAAATTATTAAAATAATACTATTTATAACATTTTTAGTTTTTGATCTCTGATTACGAAAAGCATAACGCAATTATAGAACTTGTAAAATTATCAGAGAATTTGTACGAAATAGAAATTTAATAGCTTTAGCTATTTCGTTATAAGCAAATACATAATATATAGTTATGAATAGCTTTGTTTCTTAGTTAATTTAGTGTATATTTATTTTTGATTACACTATTATACAAAACTATGCAAACCATTTAATTATTTATAAAAACGTAATATAGCAAATTATACAGACGAAAAGCTTTTAATTTTGTTTTTATTTTGTTTTGGCAAGTGTATGGAATTTTTTTCTCGTGTCGTACGTCAAACGTTCGAAACACGAATTAAAAATGTTGAAACTTGAACACTTCGTTGGCATACAGGGTCCGCCAAATAACCTTTTCTTTTTGAAAATAATAATAATAATAAAAAAATACTGAATATTTTCTCAAAATAAATAGTGAACAATAATTTTATTCAAAAGGCCGCCTCGGCTGGCCATGCGTAACCTACACGATTGGCCACCACGAATTAAAAATGTTGAAACTTGAACACTTCGTTGGCATATAGGGTCCGCCAAAAAACTTTTTATTTTTGAAAATAATAATAATAAAATACTGAATATTTTCTCAATATAAATAGTGAACAATAATTTTATTCAAATGGCAGCCTCTAATAATAATAATAATAAAAAAATACTGAATATTTTCTCAAAATAAATAGTGAACAATAATTTTATTCAAAAGGCCGCCTCGGCTGGCCATGCGTAACCTACACGATTGGCCACCACGAATTAAAAATGTTGAAACTTGAACACTTCGTTGGCATATAGGGTCCGCCAAAAAACTTTTTATTTTTGAAAATAATAATAATAAAATACTGAATATTTTCTCAATATAAATAGTGAACAATAATTTTATTCAAATGGCAGCCTCGGCTGGCCATGTGTAACCTACAAGGTCGGCCCAACTCTTAAGCACATTTTAAGCACTTATATTTGACGACATCCTACAAATAATAGTCCAAAGGTGTCAAATCGTCGTTACGAGTTTGACAATCAATATCAGCTATGCGGCTAATAATGTGATTTCTAAAAACAAGGCACAAAAATCGATTGTAGCTTCGATTAAGTGGCACGTAGCGCCGTCCTTTTAAAACCAAATGTTGCACAATATTCTTCTCTTCAGTTTTTGTGAACAAAAATTCATTCAACGTGGCTCTTGCTCATTTTCGAAGAGAAATGACCCAATTATGCCTTTAGACCATAATCCGCAGCGAACAGTGAATCTTTTTGGGTGTATCTGCTTTTCAATGTTTGCGATTGGTGCTTTAATTGCGATACTTTTACTTGTATACAAACCGGGGAAGAAAATCACTGTCACTGTTTCTAAACACATTCTACCATAAATATCAAAGTAATATCGCAATATTTCGCAGCCATGTTCAAGTGTATCTTTCAAATCAGGTTTACAGGGGATTCACGAAATAAGCACTAGTTGAAAAAAAACGTCAGATGGCGGACCCTGTACATACACTTCAATGTTAATTATTTTTGTTGCATTTGTACCTAATGCAAAAATTAATGTGGCGAAGTCCATCATTAGATTGTGCAGGTTTACAAATTTCGGAATCGCGGCTCTAACCAAGCAGTGTAGAAAAACTGAATTTTTCCAAAGCTGCGCATGATAATTCGTTATTTGTGGGAAAAAGCACAGTTTATTATTTAAAGTTGCGTGTTTACAACCCACTTTCATGTGTTTTTTTTTATCAACCACCCTTTAGTAGCGGCGCTCACCAAGTCATTTTAATATATTTAGTTATCTTTTTTGAGTTTATATTTTAAGTTATTTCATGTAAATATAATATAAAATAATGTACAACATTATTGTATGAAAACGTAAAAAATACTTCCTTGAAAAAAACTTGAGATTCCGTTGAAACATACACACTTATTAAATTATCAATTTGTTAATAAAATTATAAAAGTATCGAGAGAAAAGGTTAATAAAAATGCATTAAATGTTGAAATGAACATTCAATGTGTTAATGCTGGAATACAAAACCCCAAGGGTTTAAACATTTGTTGATTAGTATGTAGTCACCATACATGTATGTTAAAACTATGTAATTCGAATATTCAGTTTAAATAAATTATTGTTAGAAAAATTGTGAAAGAAATGACGCTTCGAACCATAATTATGAACACGGTCGAATTCGTCAGGTCGTCGTATCTACTTATCACTGTCAAAATAAAAAGTTCTATGCCTTTTCCTCTGCGTAGAATAAGGGATCTATTAAAAAGCATTATATAACTCCATACATATTTGTTTCATCTAACCAAAAAGCAATAAGAATTATAATAATAAATTAGCAAGTATATATTTTAAACTCTACAATTGACAGTTTTTCAATCCTTAAATACTTATCTATCTATTCAAAACATGGTCTTGTTAATACTTAATTTACAGGCCGATACTATATGCCGATGTTCAGATACACATTATAGGATATTCTTGTCGCTGCAATTGGAAGATTATCTGCAACGTTTTTGTATCGTGAAGCAGAAGACATGTAGATTTCCATAATATCGTGTTTATTAATAAAGTCAATATAACCAAACATCATTGGGTACTTAATGTAAATACTGGTATTATTGGTTAATGTAAGTACATATGCATATATGAGTGTAAGTACCATGAAATAATTTCTCTATGTGATATCATGCAAACATATAACTTTAATTTTTAAATGGTGTTGTTTGATAATGAAATAATTTTTCAAAAATTTTACTGGATTTGAAAAGTCCAGTAAATGATGTATTTATTATAATGTATTTTTTGCCAAACCCATTAAATATTATTGTGGTAAATAACATTATATATCATTATAATAACAATCAATGATAATCACTCATGTGAATGTGTGAATAATGTAAAATATAATGCGCTTGCTCCCGGCGTTAACCCAACATAAAGAGATGTGCTCCAATCAAACTTAAAACTAAGATAAGGCCCTGCATACGCTATGTAGAGGCTAAGTGTAAAAATTTATATATCAGGAAGCTTGCACCTATTTATGTTTTTTTAAATCCGAGCTTTGGAATATAATAGATGTTTGACTAATTGATCGAAGATTGGCTTTCCAGAACCTCTGCTATCAGAGGATTAGGAGAAAGACGAAAACGCTGTGTCCGTAGTTATAACATAGGAAGCCAGCGGTGTATTGGTAGCCCTATCATTATATTTGATAAACTAATTATTTTCCTCCCAATATTGAAAATTCGTTCTCCGGGAAAGCATATAATCGTTTTGGATTCTATTGGAAGAAAACTTATTATTTGACAGAAAAAAAGGTAGCTTTAACTTTGCAGTTCCCTAGTGCTAGTTGAGCGTGTTTATTAAACTTGATTAATTTTGAAAAGTTGAGTCCGAAATATTTGTCAACAGGAAACAGGTTATTTTGAATATAAACGCGCTATATGCAAAGGCTTCTCCAAAACGGGTACCTTCATGGTTTTAATTTCATGAAACGTGTGGACCAACTTTATATTTGGTCATGATCTAATTGAACTGATTCCACTGTAAATAAATATGTACATGAATATGTATAATTTGATTCCAATTTGAAAAGGATCTAGCTTTTTCCACGATCTCCCAGGGATTGCTTGACGTGCTGCAACAAAATTTTGTATGTTCCGAAAAAAAAAAATTTTTTTTTAGTCTTAAAAAATATTTTTTTTATCAGTTCTTCAATATTTAATGTGTTTAATTTTGCTATTGCAAGAGGTTATTGGCGACGCAAAGAAAATCCTACCGGAGGAAGGATAAGAACCTAATTGTTTATGGTTTATTCAGGATGAAGAAAGAGCCAACTATTTGCGGAAAAGATCGACCGCAGATCTCATTTCCAATCAAAAAGTTCTCATTTTCAATCAAAAAGTTCATCATTAAAAGATGTTTATTCGTAAAGTGCTATAAATGCAACAAATTCGGTTATCAAGCTAAAGATTGTTGACGAGCAGAGGGAACATCAGCAAAATTCAAATCCACTCTCTTTATGGTTAATACAAGAGAAAATATAAAGCCTGAAAATACTGCCATAATTAAATAAAACGGGGTGAACCGTTTAATAAAATAGCCGCGGGTGCTAGCGATCATATGGCTAAAGAAAATTATCTACTTTTCATCGATGGAAGAATTTAAGGTTTCTAAAAGGTTTATCGCACTGTCACTGAGAAGATTATATCAATATTGCTAGATTCTGGGGTCCAAATTATTTATGGAATGGAGCTTCCTCCACTAAAAATAAATAAAGCAGGGCCAGGCAGAGAAATTCAAAATTATGTTGTGATTGTATGTGTTTTGAAAAAATGCAAGTGTTTCTTTGTCACTTTAAACATAGAGGAATAATTTCTCACTTTTAATTTTTCAATTTTAAATTTTCTGTTTTTAAAACAACTTCGTGGGTAAAAATGAATATTTGGATCAGACAGTTCGGAGCTATATTTGAACAATTATTTCAATTCTGATTCACTTTAAAATAAAAAAAGATGATATAAATGTCCTTCAAAAACATATGAGTTGACATTTTCAAAAATTTTATATAACTTTGTGTTTAATAATTTCGGACATAACATGCTAACCATCTAAGTTGGCCCTTTTAAAAGTAATACCGATTGCCACAGGCTGACATACAGACATACATAGAATGTTACGCTGATCAAAAACTCATATCCTGTGTTGGGTGCTAAAAAATTATTTCTATGAACAACAAACAGAATGTCAAACATCATATCCAGTTATTTTTCCCAATATTGACTAAGAACGTGCATATCATTTCATGATATGCAAATTTCCACTAATTTGGAAGGTCAATGAATTTGTCGATCAATATGAAATGAATTTCTATTCCAAACATGTGAAATTATGTCAAATAGAATTCTATCAAAAAAGAGAAATCTTAACTATTGTAATTTTTACAATTTTGGAAATATTCGTTTCAAATATGTAGTATATTTGTTTCAATTATGTATTCATAAAAATATCCGACATCACCTTCCTCATCGACTGCTCGAACAAAACTAAATATTCTTCACAAATCCAATTTGAAAGAAAATTCAAAACAATTTATTTTTTACAATTTTGTTGGTGAACACACAGATATTCCATGGGAAACTCTTTGCATAGACAAATGAAAATATAGACAACGAAATACTCTCACCGTTTATCTTCGAAAAAAAAAATGGAATCAGCAGATGTCATCTACACCTAAGTCTGTGTTCATAAAAGATGCTAGATTTTTGCGCAACAGTGTTGTTTGTTACATTACCGATGGCTGCATAAATAACATCATAAAAAAATGATGTACATATACACACACACATGCACATATATGCAGCCACCGGTAAATTCCAATGCTGAATTTAAATAAATAAGCATCGTCACCAGCCAAAACAGGTTTGCTGTGACGATGCAAATTTGAGTTAGATCAGTTCTGTCTCGAATTTGAAAGCGCGTACGCAAGTTTCCCCCCCGAAGTGAACAGTGCCCAAAAACAAAAAAAACCAAAGTGTTAACAAAAAAAACATAATACAAAAAACATAAAACATTGTACAAAAAATTGAAAATAAAACATTGTACAAAAAAAAAAATTGAACAAATTGAACAAAAAACTACAAATAAACAAAAAAATTGTAAACAAAACATTGTACAAAAAAAAGGAAATTAATTGAACAAAAAAACCTAAATCTAAACAAAAAGTGTAAACGAAACAAATTGAATTTAAAGAATTGAAACAAAATAATAAAAGGAAAAAAAAGCAAAAATAAACATCATCTTTTAATTAAATAACAAATAAAAAAAGGTGAAGTAAAAAACATTTGGTCCTCCAGAGCCGGAGCATAAAGTGAAGTTTTTAAAATATTAAAAACAAAAAAAAATTTAGTGGACAGACACAGTGAAGTGAAACAAAAACAAAAGTGCATAATAACATATAAATAAATAAATTAACAAAAAGTGACGTTGAAAAAAAAAGTGCAACCAAAAGAAAAAGAAAAAAAAAAAAAAATAGAAAGTACACTGTGCTACAAAAAAGTGACATTAAACAAACAAATATATATTTTTACAAATTTACTACAAAAAAGAGACAACACACAGTGCCACAAAACAAACAGAAAATACACAGTGCTACAAAACAAACAGAAAATACACAGTGCTACAAAACAAACAGAAAATACACAGTGCTACAAAACAAACAGAAAATACACAGTGCTACAAAAGTGACATTAAAAAGTGATACAAAGTGACATTACACGGTGCTACAGAACTAAAAGAAATTACACAGTGCTACAAAAATATACAAAAATTAATTAAATTTTTTATTTTTTCAATAAAAAAAGGTCTACACAAAAGACAAAATACAAAAATAAAAGGTGTGAAAAAAGTGACAGTACACAATATCACAAAAAAAAAAACTAAATATAAAATCCAGAAGTACGCAAAATTGTGGAAGCTGCCAGAAGACCACGAAGGACTCCGGCAACACAACAACAATAGTAACAACAAGAGCAACACTACAACAACGAATTTTTTTTTGAGACCCAAAGGCCACATCAAAGTGAGTACTCAACCAAATTTCTTTTGTTGGACATAAAGGGCATACCGGGAGCTGGCAAATCCTCAATATTTGCATTGACCCGAAGATTCCCACTTTTTAAAGTTGCTGCGTTGCCTCTAAGACACTTTTTTGAGAAAATTTCCCTTTTTGGAGCCATTTTGTGGACGGACATCTAAATATAGACTCACATAGGCGCAATAAGTACTTATAAAATAGCGCGAATTTTCATTTACATAAATATGTAATATTGGAAATTGCTGAACGTGCAGTTCAAAAAATAAATAAGCGCCATATTGAAAAAAAAAAACAATCTTATTGGAAAATTGGCGTCGCTTGACACATATAAACGCCATATTGGAGAAAACAATCTTATTGGAAAATTGGCGTCGCTTGACACATATAAACGCCATATTGGAGAAAACAATCTTATTGGAAAATTGGCGTCGCTTGACACATATATAAACGCCATATTGGAAAAAAATCTAGCGTCACATAAAAATATATAATCGCCATATTTTTAACATTTTTGGCGTCACAAAAATACATAAGCGAAATACATAGCAACCGTTTGGTGGACAGACGGATTTTGCAAATAATAGCGTCTAGTGGACGGACATGAAACAATACTTAACCTAGAATTTTTTTTCGGGATTTTTGGAAAAAAAATTAGATTGGCGTCTGTGGACAGACAAAAAAAAATCGATCCCATATATAATATAACACATTTTTATTATATTTTACAAATATCTTAAAATTTTTAAATCAAGAAAAACATTTCTGGGACCCAAAATTTATTTCTGCATTTTTTCGCAGAAATATTTTGCTGGTATTTTTTTTTTGCTTTTTGCTAAAACAAACATTTGGAAAGAATTTGCTGAACGAAAAAGTTAGATTTTCGTGGAAATTTTAATTGGAGTTAGACACAACAAACATTTTGCTGGAATATACAAATTTTTTGGAAAATTTTGCAAATTATTGGAATTTTTCTGGAGGAAAAAAAAATTTGTGGAACTTGACCCAATACTAGCACCTTGTGATTTTAAATTAATTACCTAGCGTTTTTAGAAAATTTGTTGCCTCAAACAAATTTTCATAGCAATATTTTTGTCTCGTCAAAATTTAAAATTACTCCTGCAATTTTATGGTAATATTTTTGAGGATTCTTTGTTCGACAACCCAGCACACATTTTTATTTCAATAGGAAATATTTTTCATTTTTGGAAATATTTATTGAAAATTTTCATTTTCTACAATTTTACTGCTGGGAAAAAACCCTGGATTTTCTTAAAATAAAATATCCTTGTGAGTGGATTTCAAGATATTTTATGACACCTTGGTATATCTTGATTGAGTTTGACTTCTCTGGACAACCCAGCAAACATTTTTAAACAAAATTATTTCGGCGTCTCATACAAAGTAAAGTTTTTGGAATTTTGCAAGAACTTTCAAGTCTTTGGAACAAAACGAAATATAATTCGACCCAAACCAAAAATTTAACATAGATTTCGTTGATCAAATTGAAGAAGATAGCTTATCCTTATTTTTTAAAAATAAAAATTTGGATAAAAGTTTGAATCTTATTCCAAGTCAATCCTTTTCATTGGGTTGCCTTTCCCTTTTGCAACACAACAAAATTTCGGTAAAGGTTAATACTCAGTCATCAAAATGGATAGGACCCTAAGCGAAAAATTCGCAAACTGCGTCAACGATCTTCAGGATTATATTTCAATTTTTTCAATAACCAAACCGGATGACACGGTTCATACTTTGGAGACAACACGTATGGAGTTGGATTCTGCATGGGACCAGGTCAAAAGGGCATATTTAGACTGCCGTGATTATGTTCCAGAGGAAGGAGGAAAAACCATCGACAAAAATAAACTGAGGAAACATTATATGGATACCATGGGATCATATAAACAGGCGCTGAGTTCAATAAATGGACAAATTCAAAATATTTTGGATGAAAAAGCACAGGAGAAAATGAAAAGAGATTCAGAGATGTCACAGCAAGGAAAGGAAGTGGATTTTACGCCAATATCACGGCTGCCGCCATGCGACACAGACACTTTTAAAGGGGGTTATCGAGAATGGCCGACTTTCAGAGATTTATTTTCGGCAATTTACATAAACAATTCAAAATTAAGTAATGTCGAAAAGTTATTCCATTTGACTCAAAAGACAGCAGGAGAAGCACGAGAAATTATAACGCATGTTCCACTAACTAATGATGGATTTGCACTAGCATGGAAAAATCTTACGGATCGTTATGAGAACAAAAGGATGCAAATTAATGAAGAAATTAAAACACTTTTTAATCTACCTGGTGTTTCTACAGACTCAAGTCACACTATTCAAAAACTACAACGCACTGTGAATAGCTGTATTCAAACTTTGGGGATGCTTGACGTCGATGTAAAAGGATGGGATCCGATTTTAATATACATTTGCTCAACAAAATTACCTAGAGGCTTCCTAGAAGAATTCGAGAACTCATTAAGCGATTGTAAACAAATACCAAAATGGGAACATTTTGACGATTTCTTAACAAACAAATTCAAAACCTTGGAATCAGTAGGGAATATAAAACCCTCAACATCAAAATTTGCTCAACAGAAGCAAAATAACATCAATAAACCTAGATTTTTGAAAACATTTCAAACAAATGTCGCAAAAAATACAACCAATTTTGGAGGAAGAAACAACTTAGCACAACCTCAACAAAATAAATCACAAAATATTCAAACATGTCAAGTCTGCAAATCAAACCATTTTATCAGGGATTGCAGCGAATTTTTAAAAAAGAGTGTAAATGACAGAATTCACACTGTGAAAACGTCACACTTATGCTACAACTGCTTGTCTTCAAACCACGGAGTAAGAGATTGCAAAAGTCGCTTTGGTTGTCGTATTTGTACTATGAGACATAATACTTTGTTACACAAGGGGTCGGAAACCCAAACCACAAACACATACCTAGCTCGAGTGGAAGCACAACCTAGTACCAGTGCTGCTGCTCTTTCAACTCACATACAGTCCACTACCAACCTAGAACCAACTACTATTACCACTTTGACCCTCCAAGATGAGCGAATTAGTGAGCAACAATCTGGAGGAACTCTACTTTTCACAGCAATAGTACAAATTGAAACCAAAGGACAACTATACGATGCCCGAGCTCTAATAGATTCAGGATCACAATCCACTTTTATTTCTGAGAAGATGAAAAACCTCTTGAAATTACCCACAAGGAACAATCTAGTTCATATCACCGGCCTTAGTCAATTTGTTGCCGAAACATCTACGAAATCTTGCTTGTTTACTATGAGATCCAAATACGACCCTAGCTTTAAACTGGAAGTATGGGCTCCAGTTTTAAAGAATTTACCTTCAAATCTACCACCACAAAACTTAGATGAATCACAACTTCGAGATGTAAC
Organism: Musca domestica; assembly: GCF_030504385.1. NCBI lineage: Eukaryota > Metazoa > Arthropoda > Insecta > Diptera > Muscidae > Musca > Musca domestica. The sequence continues at coordinate 14,190,670 of NW_026712245.1, read as the reverse complement.
AGCATTAGAACTGGCTGACCCGAAATTTTACGTTAGTCAACCCATTGATTTACTTATTGGAATGGACATAGGACCATTAATATTCACACTTGGAACTCCGATGAGAACATTTGGATCAATTTTAACTCAAAAAACCAAATTTGGATGGATAGTTGGAGGACCCATACCGGGAAGCACTCTTCAACGAAAACAAATATCACTTCTAAATACAACATCAATAGAGAAAGTACTTACACGATTTTGGGAGGTGGAAGAAACCCCTAAAAAAGTTTTACGGTCAGAAGAAGACCAATTTTGTGAACAAAATTTTACTGAAACAACAATACGAAACAAGGATGGAAGATATGTGGTGACTCTCCCATTCAAAAAATGCGAAGAATTAGGAAATTCCCGAAACATCGCCTTAGCTCAATTCTACAGAATGGAGAAAAAACTTATGAAAACGCCCGAGATAAAAGAACAATATGATGCCTCAATACTCGAATATTTAGAACTTGGTCATATGCGGAGGATCAATCCGGATGAAAGAGACGAAATGCCCAATTATTATCTACCACATCATGCAGTAATTAAGCCAGATCGAGTCACGACAAAGTTACGAGTCGTCTTCAATGCTTCTTGCCCATCATCAAACAAAACAAGTCTCAATGACATATTGTTTCCGGGACCCATTTTACAACAAGATTTGGTACTACAAATTCTAAAATGGAGATTTTTTAAGTATGCTTTTAACGCCGATATTACTAAAATGTATAGGCAAATACTGTTGGATTCAACTCAAACAAAATATCAAAGAATTCTGTTTAGAAAATCGCCAACAGACCCAGTTGAAGACTATGAATTACTAACTGTAACATTTGGAGTAAATTGCGCACCGTTTCTGGCACTGAGAACTCTTATGAAATTGGCAGATGATGTTCAAGATTCGTATCCAAGAGCTGCAAGAATTATAAGACAAAATCTTTATGTGGATGATGTACTTGCGGGTGGACACACAATTGAGGAGACTATAAAAGCTCGGAAGGACTTAGTAGCAGCGCTCGAATCCGCTGGATTTCAACTTATGAAATGGGCCTCAAATTATCATACAATAATAAAAGATATTCCACAAGAAAATTTATTGCCTCTTAACTGGTTGGATATCTCTGAAGATGCGTCCACGAAAACGTTGGGAATACGATGGAATATATCAGGTGATTTTTTCACTTTTACACCTCCAACCGTGGAAAACAAAAACATTTACACAAAACGAAAAGTTTTATCAACTATAGCCAAATTGTTTGATCCATGCGGATGGCTAGCACCAATAGTGGTCGTAGCAAAACTGATAATGCAACAAATTTGGCTGGATAAAATCGATTGGGATGATACACTGAAACCAATCACCCATATAAATTGGCAAAACTTTGTCAAAAATAGCAATGATATTAAATCTCTCAGAGTTCCAAGATGGATACAGTTTACACTAGAGGCTTCTGTTGAGATTCATGGATTTTGTGACGCATCGGAGAGCGCGTATGGAGCCACGCTATATGTTCGGATTGAAAAAACTGACCATACCACACACACCTTTTTATTAGCAGCAAAGACTCGTGTAGCACCAATCAAAAAACTTTCAATACCAAGGCTCGAATTATGTGGGGCAGTCTTACTTTCCAAATTAGCAAAATCTATTACAAACAGTCTACAAATATCAAAATATTCAACACATTTTTGGACAGACTCTACTATTGTCTTGGCCTGGTTAAAAAAGCCTCCTTGTCATTGGAGCACCTTTGTGGGAAATAGAGTCTCGGAAATATCTGATAATGTTGGGCAAGAAAACTGGAAACATGTTGACTCTGAAAGCAACCCAGCTGACATTGCTAGTCGTGGATGTTCTCCAACTGAACTAACGACTCATGAGCTCTGGTGGCATGGACCTCAATGGCTCAAAATGCCAAAAGATCGTTGGCCATCGCAAGATATCCCAAACGACACAAATTTAGAGGCTAAAGCTGTAAAAGTTCTGACTATATTTCAAGAAAGAGAGGATCCATTAAAAAATTTCTCATCATTGGCAAAAGTCTACCGATCATACGCCTATGCTCTGCGATTTTGGAAAAATACAGGCGCAAATCGGCAAAATATTCGCTCCTCATCAATAGATCTTACCGCAGCCGAAATCCAAGATGGAAAACGATCTTGCATAATTCGTACACAAAAATTCGTTTATGCAGATGAATATAATTCACTAATGAAAAAGTCTCCAATTTCTCCATCGAGCCCTCTATTGACGTTAAACCCGTTTCTCGACTCAAAGGGTATTATTCGAGCTAATGGCAGATTAGTTCAATCTCCAGCCCTTACATATAGCGAACGTCATCCCATAATACTACCACACGGAACTACCCTTAGCAAATTGTTGGTCGAATTCACTCATAAGATCACTTTACATGGTGGTAATCAATTGATGACCCGAGTGCTAAGATCCGAATTCTGGATATTTGGACTCAAATCTCTGGTTAAACAAACTATACGAAAATGTCGAATCTGCTTAATTCACAAGAAACAAACCCAAACTCAAATAATGGCCTCGCTGCCACCCGAACGTACTTTTCTGTCTCGACCCTTTACAAACACTGGGGTAGATTTTGCAGGACCCTTTAATATTAAAAGTTATTCAGGAAGGGCTTGCTTTATCACAAAAGGCTATGTTTGCCTGTTCGTCTGCTTCGCCACCAAGGCTATACATTTAGAACCAACTAGCGATTTATCTACTTATGCCTTTCTCGCCGCTTTCTCCAGATTCATAAGTCGGCGAGGTTGTCCGTCTTGTATATTTTCCGACAACGGAACCAATTTTGTGGGAGCGGTCGATTTATTAAAGCGAGATCGATTAGCTTTCATGAAGAATATTCAAAGTAGCACAATCCAAAACAATTTCAATCAAAATCTTACTTGGAAATTTATCCCGCCTGGCGCTCCGCACATGGGCGGTTTGTGGGAGGCCGGCGTTAAATCGTTTAAAATGCATTTGCGAAAAAGTATTCCAAAAATGAATTTCACATTTGAAGAATTTACAACTATCTTAGCAAGAATTGAAGCCTGCCTTAATTCGCGACCCTTAAGTCCTGGTAGCGATGATCCAAATGACCTTTCCCCGTTAACTCCTGGTCATTTCTTAATTGGAACATCAATTCTTACTCCTGCTGAACCCGACATTTCCGACACAGATCTTAGTCTAGTAAATCGTTGGAAACGACTCAAAGTTATTTCACAATACTTTTGCAATAGGTGGAAATTAGAATATCTCCACGAACTTCACAGAAGAACTAAATGGAAGCGTGAAAGGGAGAATGTCAAAGAAGGAGATTTAGTAGTCATAAAGGACGATAGGTTGGCTCCAAATGAATGGAAGTTGGGTCGAATTGCAAAAACATATCTCGGTAGCGATCAGAATACGAGGGTTGTAGACATACGGACATCAAGTGGCAACATAAGCAGACCTATCACAAAAATTGTCAAATTGTTTTCCGACTGACTAGCCGGAATCCTACTTAAAAAAGAACATAGTACTCGCCTTTGGTTTTTTTCAGATATGGCTGCCTACTTGCCCAATCAAGACTGCCGTTTAGATGATCGCAGCCGCAGTCCCAACCAATCCGAACGTCCAACAGCGAGAAGTTCTAGCAGACCCAGACGCCCAACCGAACCCATTCCCAGCAGACCGGCTCATAGACACCGCAGACTTCCCAGTTCCACATCGCCAGAAAGACGTCAACGAAGCCGCTCCGCTGCAAGATCCCGCCAACGCCAAGAACGACCCAGCTATTGGCAGTATTCCTGTGGGTTGTGTCAAGAGGACCATGCCCTCAGTGCTTGCGAGAGGTTTCGCCACCAGACCCCCTTCCAACGCTATGAGACTGTGGAGCGTAGGGGGTACTGCAGAAATTGCCTTGCCAGAAGTCATTTGGCCCCTGACTGTCCGTCGTTGACTGGTTGCAGGAGGTGCAACAATCGGCATCATACGCTGCTACACGGGGCGTCTCAGCTGGAGGAAGTATCCCTAAACGTGGAAGTTGTAACAACACCAAACTTTGCGTGGGATTTGGTATTTGTGCCAACGGCTATGGTGCGCATCAAGGCTGACAAAATAGAGGGGTACAGCATGCTAAGGGCATTAATCAGCCAATCAGCGACGATGTCCAAAATATCGTATGCGGCTTTCCGTAGATTGGGCCTACAATCGCGGATTTACAAAGGGCAGCGATTTACCACCTTTACGGTTTCGCCCCGCCGCACAAACAGCCACTGGAGTCTTAGAGTTAATGCCGTGATAATCGAAGATTTGCCCAGGCGCATTTACTCGGACCCAATCCTCGAGGACCCCACAAGAAGTTTCCGAAATTGCGCCCTAGCCGACCCTGATCCCCGAGGCAACAATCCCGTCGATGTGGAACTGGGTGCTGACGTTTACTCAGCCATAAGAAAAGACGAGTGCAAGGAGGCTGGAATTGGAGATGTCCTGGCCTATGATACCCAACTGGGTTACGTGTTTGCCGGTCCAATAAAAAATATGCCAAAAATATAAGAACAACATTGTATTTGAACATTGTAAATGAATGTAAACACTTGTCATTCGGGGGCCAGAAATGTTCATAAAAGATGCTAGATTTTTGCGCAACAGTGTTGTTTGTTACATTACCGATGGCTGCATAAATAACATCATAAAAAAATGATGTACATATACACACACACATGCACATATATGCAGCCACCGGTAAATTCCAATGCTGAATTTAAATAAATAAGCATCGTCACCAGCCAAAACAGGTTTGCTGTGACGATGCAAATTTGAGTTAGATCAGTTCTGTCTCGAATTTGAAAGCGCGTACGCAAGTTTCCCCCCCGAAGTGAACAGTGCCCAAAAACAAAAAAAACCAAAGTGTTAACAAAAAAAACATAATACAAAAAACATAAAACATTGTACAAAAAATTGAAAATAAAACATTGTACAAAAAAAAAAATTGAACAAATTGAACAAAAAACTACAAATAAACAAAAAAATTGTAAACAAAACATTGTACAAAAAAAAGGAAATTAATTGAACAAAAAAACCTAAATCTAAACAAAAAGTGTAAACGAAACAAATTGAATTTAAAGAATTGAAACAAAATAATAAAAGGAAAAAAAAGCAAAAATAAACATCATCTTTTAATTAAATAACAAATAAAAAAAGGTGAAGTAAAAAACAGTCTGTTTTTACACGGTAGATTGGTTCCAGAAGAAGCCGTGTAAAAAAAAAAAAACAGTGTAAAAAATGACATTGATCTTATACCAAAATGGGTGATTTGTTCCTAATCCCTAAAACCTATTAAAATTAGTGAAAAACAAGAATTTTTAAGAACAAGAATTCATGTTTATTTTGTTAAATCAAATATATAATGCTTATTTTCACAAGCATAGTAAATAATGATAAAAAGATATGCACTCTAATCTAAAAGTAAATGTATGGCAAGTTCAGGAACTAAAAAACTATGTTGTGAACGAAAAAAATAGGTTATTCAATTTTTAAGGTAACAAATAAAATAAAATTTTTAACATTTTAGAACTGAGTGACTTAAATACTCTCACTCAACCCCTGAAACGATATAGATGACATCTGCTGATTCGATTTTTTCGAAGATAAACGGTGAGATCATTTCGATGTCTACATTTTTATTATTTTTGTTTTTCTATGCCACAGGGATGTTAACTGAGTAAAGTTAGTAACGGCGCATTCACAGGGTGACGCAGAACACCCCACATTCATATTTACTAGCTTTTTTCAATTATACTGATGAAAATTAATGACAACAACTTAATTAAATAATTTAATGAACTGCAAGAATGTTATTCTTGTCAATATTTTACTTAAGATTACAGACATTTCACTTGATCTGTTCCACAATCTGCTACAATCTACTAGTTGTGAAAATTTTTTTCGATAACATAAAGTGAAAACCGGTCGGTTATCGTGGTAAAAACTTTTACATTGTTATAGCATGTTTCCATTGGAAACCGAACAACGTTGTTCGTTCTCAGAATTAGGTATTAACCCGTTCATACGGCACGATTCGTAATTCATAGTAAAATAATTAATTTTTTCAAAAATTTTGTTTGTTGATTTTAATGTGAATTTATACGAAAATACATGAAATTCTCACTAACATAAATATATCATTTATTTTACAATTTTCATTCACGTTTTTAAATTTTTGTGTAAATTTTGACATTTTGAACATATTTTTGTGTTTTTCAATTTTTAAATTCTCCTGGAGAGACTTTTATCAAACATTTTTTCTGCCGATAGAAACATTTTGAAAATATTGCCTCTTTTGTTTGCAGTTTTCTGTTTTTTTCATAGTTAAGGGTCAAACAACGCATAGAGAGCGAATAAAGTGCAGTGGAAATGCCAAATGACAGTTGTGAAACAGTCCGTGAGAAAGGTTGCTGAGCAACAGACTAATCTCTGTACACCATCGTAACAACGTAAGTACAATAATAAACATGTTTTAAATGAATTTAAAAAAAGCTTAAAGTTGATCTTTTGAAGATTTATATATTGGCAGCGATCAATAGTTCCATACGTTTACAGAACTAAGATTGAATTAAGATACTTCCAAGTTCCAAGATATAAGGACAATATTGTTTTATCTCCAAATTGTACAGTTTATTGCCCATTCATATCGAACATTTGCATTTTTATACCCTACAACACTATGTGTTGGCGGTATTATAAGTTTGATTGGGCCAAAAATTATGTAACACCACGAAATATTGGTTTCCCACATAGGAAAGTATATATGGATCTTCCTATCTCGCCGAACTGAGTCGATCTAGCTATGTATGTCCGTCCGTCCGTCTGTCCATGTTAATTTGTAATCACTCTACAGGTCGCAATTATGGCCCGATCTTTAGAATGGAGGTGGGGCTAGGGTCAGAATAGAACCCTATTTCTTTTGAAGAAAATCGCATAATATTTAGGGTTTGAAATGGACCAAAAACTAAAAAAAATCCTGATTTTGCAGCTGCTCTACAGGTCGCAATTGTAGACCAATCGACGCAAAAGTTAGCATGGCGCTAGAGCTTAGGGCTGGGCAGAAGCCTTTTGATGGCCATTGGGTAATATTTAGTGGGTGAAATAGGCCACAACATTTGTGTTAAATAAAATTCAACATTTCCATTAAACCGCGAATATTTTTAATCCCGGTCAAATCACAAATAGACGAACAGGTCAATTCTGACCGTTACGTAGATGCCGATAATAAATATATCGGTTATATATAGCGAAATATATACAATGTGTATATACAAAGGAAGGGGATGTAAGTTAGAATGCTTATATCTCAAGAATGGCTGAACCGATTTTGACATATTTTGTCAATTCAGAATGCCCTCTTGACATAAAGGAATAAAATGTAAAAAAAAATGGCAAAAAAAATTCCAATAATTATGCTAGTATAGATTTTGTAGTATTTTGTGACATTTTTTTATTTTTTCATATTTTTTATCGCATGCAATTTTTTTAATTTGACTTAAAATATTGAAAATATAAATATTACAAAATATGATATTTTTTCACCTTACAACACAGGTTGGGGTTATTATATGCAGATTGCAATTATCGTCCGATCCTCACGAAAATTTACATAAGGGTAGGGTTAGGCTCAGAAGGGCTAGGCCTATTGTTTTCAAAGATGTCCGCAATATATTAGGGGTTGAAATTGACCAACAACTAAAAATGTTCCTGATTTTGCAGCCGTTGTAATGGTCACAAGTAAAAATCAAAATACACGATATCTCACATGGAGTTAGAGTTTAGGACAGCGGGTAGAATGGACCACTACTTTTGTGTGAAAAATACCAGCATTACTTACAGACGATATCCGAAATACACAAAAGGCGAACTGCTGGCTTTTTTATGCTGATTTCATTGACGAATATAGCAGCATATCGTATACAAGCAAATCATATAGATGAGTCTAAATCGGTTATTTTAGTAATAACTTTTACATTCTTGTAGTTTTGGAACAGACCAGAAGCTAATAGATTCTTGCAGATTTTGGAACAGAGCAAGTGTTATCGATTTTACCAATAAAAATCGAAAGTAATTTTCGATTTTTGCAAAAATAGTTGTAATCGAAAGTATCAATAGCTGTTTGTATATACACAGAATAAAGATACGGGTCTCCTGTAATTGAATTTTAATTGAAATAAGGAAAAAAACTAGAAAGAGCAAAATGGAGCAGTAACAATTTTAAGTTGTTACCATAAAGTAGGGGAAATTGCAGTGTTTACAACATTTATTTCTATACACGATCTGGGCTCTTTTACACGTCTATTTTCTTGTGTAGTGAAATATACTAAAATGATTCCAGTTCCAATCAAAGGCTTAGACAACTGTTGTAAGTATTTTTATTTCAATATATAAATATATCATTGTATCGTTTGGCAAAGTGTAATGTAAGTTCGTCTTTATACATGGTATATATTATCATAATTGAAATAACACGAACATAATTCAATTTAAATGACAATGTTCCTAAAAATAACCAATACCTTTGTATTATAGGGATTATAGTTCAATACAACCAGCTCAGCAATACTCATGCAGCGTATTTCAAAAAAGGCTTCCCCGCATAGTCCATAGGTAAAATTTTTAAATTCCTGGCAGAGGACTTCACAGTTGTAACTTAATATTCATATTGACCAGAAAGTTGAGCTTTCGAATATTTCTTAAAGTGGGCCTACCTTTAGTACTTTTGTCTTTAATAATTGTCGTACAATGTTATGTAAATTGCTTATGACTGTTTTTGTGAGACTTTTTTGAGGCACTTGTATTGGAATTGGTTTCCTGAACTTAAGCATCTTCACTTCTTTTGAATTACTTTTGATTAAATTCTAAGTGGTATATATGTCGTAGATTGTTCAAAAATGCTGATTTTATCAATATGTAACTCGGTTTGATGTAAAACCGCATGCCATAATCCAAGTCTCTTTGGGATTATACATTGGACAAAAAAATTAATGCAAAACATTCATTTTCCGCCCAAGTGGCAGAGAATGTTCAATTTGATGTGAATAGTGCCGGAACGTAGAGCATACCAGACAAAGAGTTTTATTTTAAACGGGTGTAATACCGAACTAAAAGTCCGCCAAGAAATGTCTGGTGTGCTAGCGTATTAAATCAATACTTTTTAGTATTAAATCAATACTTTTAGTTTAACAGATCGGGTTTGAAAATAAATACTTCCATTCGTAATCTTTTCAACGTATTCCTATTTATGACAAATTATTTCATCCTGCAGGAGAATTCACAACCACCCGATGATAGTTAGTCAACGTTGGCCAGAAGAAAACAACAGTTACAAATACCAACACTATCACAAGGTCCGATCTATCGTAACAATAGCGAAATTCCAGACACTTTCCATACATGTCCGAAACAATTGTTGGTATTAAAGACGCTGCAGCCGCCTTCAGTAGTAAAACCGCTTATTCCAAAGTTTTCTACCATGATTATTTTGAAGCAAATTTGCTAAATCAATGTGCAATTTTTGGCAAAATTCGTTCTGTGTCTTCAGAAATATGTACTTCCTTGTTAATAAAATTCTCATGATTGAAGTAACGTAACCTTTAGTATTTAGCTAATAATAAATTCAAACAAATTCAAGATACGTATAAAACGAACCCAAAGAGTGTACACAAACTAAATATACGTACAATATAAAAATAATGAAAACAGAATAACCGAAAGATTTCAAAATAGTAACTATAAAATAACACTATAAAAGGCTAGATTACGCATGATATGAGAGTCATATGTAAATTGGCTTTTTTAGAATTATCTATAGCTTTTTTGTCGAATAAATATGCTAAAGGTACAGAATAAACAAAATCTAGTGAATCTAAAGAACTGTAGTCCATTTTGGTTCGGTGATGAACCAAACAATGGCCTATGCGGTTTAGTGCGCGAAAGAGCCGTCATATTCCAATATACATAAAAACATCCACAGTATATTTTTATGTCCCTTTTGACAATAAAAACAATTTTAGTCTTAGTTTTATTGGAACTAAACAAAGAGTTAACAGTTATTATTCACAGAAGAGGGAAGTTGCCCTGAAAATTGTCTAGTACCCTTAAACTTCAAACAATCGCAAATAATTCTGAAAATCTGAGTCTAAGCTCCAATAGATGGATACTTTGCTTTAAATATATAAAATTAAATGTAAGCATTCATTTACGTTTGTTTGTCACTTTGAAGACAAATTGCTTTAATTTGTCTAATTTCCGAATGCATGGACAAATATTGCAGGCCGTAAAAAAATAACTTACCGCTTTCGTTATAATGCGACAGTTTATGTGAAACATGTTTTAATTGCTTTAATTTCGCCAAATAACGAAATTTGTCGCTACATTAGCGACGAAAATAAATTACTTGCTAAAATATACCGATAGAAATGATGTTTACTTAACTATTGTTTCACTTTATCCACGAAATGAAAATGGCCATGAGAGACAAAATTTTATACAGCATTCGATGCCTTTGGGACTGAAGATTTGATGATATACTGACATTTACACTTGTATTATAAATTGATGTTACATAGTTACAAATATGTAAATAAATGTATGGCAATTCTGCCAGACAATGCATGCAGGTAAATCTCTTTTCTCATAATTTTCTCGACCTTATCAAAGACATATAATATAATAAGATGGGACATTATATTGCTACTTTTCTCCAATAGATGTAGTGGAAAAAATATGTTATGTCACGATATCGTTCCGCCATTTTTCGGCGATATTGGAATAACATTTTTTTCTACAATTTCCAATGCATTTCTTATGTCGCCTGTCATCTATTACCTGATGAAAAAATTAAAGCTCATATGCATTTTGTCCAATATTTATAGTTTTATGTCTTTGACCTTATCCTACATTGCATTTATTGCACCATAGTGTCAGTATCAAATATCATTGTTGTGGAGTGCGTATTACGCATCTGAGGGACGTTAACACCAAATCGGATGAAAAATATGTATGAGGGCTATAGCTAAATCTGAACAGATTTTCACCAAAATTTGAAGCACTTGCTTTTAGGCTAAAATTACGTCGGAAGTGCCAAAATATAGTCCATTTGGCTGATATTAACCATTTGGTGCACAAAAAATCTCAAATCGGATATATATATATATATATATATATATATATATATATATATATATATATATATATATATATATATATATATATATATATATATGGGACATATATCCAAATCTGAACCGATCTTGACAAAATTTTAAACACTTATTTCTGAGCTGTATCTGATACAAAATATCATTCTTGTGGTGTGCATATTACGCATGGCTTAAAACCCCAAATCGAATAAAACATATATGCTATATATGAACCGATTTTCTCCAAATTTTATGTTCTGGACTAAATTCGATTGGATGTGCCAAAATTCAGGTCATTTGGCACACAATTAGCCCGAAATTGGTTGAATATAAATGTGTGAGCTATATGTAAATTTGAACCGATTCTCATCAATTTCAATAGGGTTCGTCCTTGGGCCAAACAAATATTGTTTGGAAAATTTCATCTCAATCGCATAATAAATGCGACCTGCTTTTTCTTCACAAAAATGCATGGACAGATAGACTAGCATGCATAAATCGACTCAGAAAGTGATTCTATGAAGATCCTCAAAAGTAACAAAACAAACAAATGCACAAAGACATAATTTAATTGGGAAATATTGTATTTAATTGGAAATTTACAACGCTGTTATACGATAGGCGTATTTTGGTACAAAGTATTTTACCATAGTGGAGAAGTTGGCATTTTTGTACGCAACGTCGAATTTTACGTAGACCTGTTGGATAATAAAATTACATATAACAGCGGTATTCAACTCTTTCAGATTTCCCTAGTCCTCCAATTTACCACGGATTATAGACTGATTTCAGTTTTCGTGGCATACTTAAGGTTCTCTACAAAGGAACAACCGATGAATATATAGAAACACAAGTTGACACATTCAGTCACCGCTTACCACATTACTTTTCAATCAAAGTTAAATTTTTGCGACAATGTCACGTTCGAAAGAGAAAGTAGTTTCTTCATTACGCAAGATTTTCAAAAGTAAAAATCCTTCTAATGATGACTTGGCAGAAGACAAAAAACCATCTGAAGCTGATTCCACGGCGAAAAAACCGACGGACTCGCCAGGCAAAAGAATACGAAGACTGGAAAAGAAGTAAGTGTGTCATAGAGCATCAAAAATATTGAATGTAAATGCAATTTATTTTTAGAATTAAACCGACACCTGTGAATCCAACACCAGACTATAGTGTCCGGGCAAGAAGGCTTATGAAAGAGTATAAGGAAATTCAAAAAATGCAAAATTGCAAAAGCGATGCGGTATTTACGGTAGGTTTGCATTCCTTCCCTTATAGGTTTAGAAGATATTGGTCGGAGCTTTTTTGTGAATAAAAGGCTTCACGTTATTACTAAACTTTTGGAAATAAGAAAAATTGTGGATTTTTTTTCTGACAAAGGTGGAGCTCATAAATGACAATCTATACGAATGGCATGCACGATTACACACGGTTGATCCTGATTCTAAGTTAGCAAAGGATATGGCCGATCTTAATATCCCATTCATTTTATTACATTTGACATTTCCCGACAACTTTCCGTTTGCTCCGCCTTTTATGCGTGTTGTTGAACCGCATATTGAAAAGGGGTACGTCATGGATGGAGGGGCAATTTGTATGGAATTATTAACCCCCCGCGGATGGGCTAGCGCATATACGGTTGAAGCTGTTCTAATGCAATTTGCGGCAAGTCTTGTCAAAGGACAGGGCCGAATCACGCGAAAACCGAAAAATACCAAAGAGTTCAGCAGGTTATGTTTATATTTATTGTATTTGCTTTCAAACCTTGACCTTTAAATCTTTCTCCTTTACAGACGACGAGCAGAGGAAGCATTCCGATCACTGGTAAAAACACATGAAAAATATGGATGGGTTACACCCTCGCTTTCTGATGGCTAAAGTGGTTTTGGCCTTTACATCAATAAAAAGGCTTGATGAAAATCAACAACTATTTGCTGCCAGAATGGCTTGTTGATGTATTAGCATTAATTTCCTTATATCTGTATATAATTGGTAATTTAGAGTCAACCAAAAAGAAAAGCAGCATTAAAAATGTACTAGTCCAACAACATTATTTAAGGTCTAACAATATTAAAATTTTGATATTTGAAATATATATAAGTGGACATGTTTATTTTAGGTATATCTAGGCATGGTACAATGAATACGAGATAGGCCATAGTATCAGACTCATTTCTATGTTGTTATTGTATGGTTTATTCTTTTAAATTATTGTGCATGAAAAATATGAAAGTTCCTTTGCATATTTTCAAATTAAATGAAGCAAACATGGTAGAATTAAAAAGGTATAGTTGCGCAATAATATGTTTACAATTTGTTAAGAGCTATTAATTTGACAACATCTCATTGTCAAAATGTATATCTATAAATCTATTGAATACTCAGAAATCAGAGATAGACCTGTTTTTTATTCAGTTAAATGACGAGGTAAATTACAGAAAATGCAGAAATAGTCTTATTTAAAATTACTTTACCTTCTTGATTTTACCGTGGAAGCAACTTATTGTTATTACAACTTGTGTATGAGGGAAATAAACTAATACACATATGTTACACATGTATGTATTAGTAATAAATAATTTAAAATTTTTATAGTCATGTTTACATAAGTACAACTTCTAAATGTTAATATGTTTCTTTCATCGTTGTTTTTAGTCCAAAATGTTGAAATTAATTAGCGGTTATGTGTTTATACTCAACTTATATAAATTAAATCGATAATGAAAAACATTAATACGCAAAACTATATATTTTGGCATCTCATAATTTTATAAGATACTCAATCTAACTGTGCTAATTTTAGGTATTTACAGCATGGTAGCTATTTGAATATAAAAGTAATTTGTTTTTATTTTATAATCATAATGACTTTGCCATAGTAAGCTTTTGCAACTGTTGTACTACATTTGAAATAGTACCTTTCTTTCTTTGGAGGAAAAAAGGTATACATGGTATAGTTACTAAAAGGTAGCTGGAAGGCGTATCTGATTAAATATTAGGGTCAAATTCGGTATGAGGTTTGGTGTATTAACTTTATTTCCACGTTAAGACCAGCTGATTTCACTAGCATTGTCAAATTGAATGCCATTTGTGAATTAAACGTATGAAAACGTTAACAAACACTTTGACCTTATCAGGGATTTTCGATCTCAACTGTCGTTTTTATTGTGATTTGCACGACCTGTTTAATGGAAATTTCATTGAAAATTTCAACTTTGACTTACTTTTATAAAGTTTGAAAATAAAATTCAAGGATTTTCTTTCAAGTACGTTCTGATAATAAATAACAATGATACGATTTCGGCTCATTACATCAGTCTTATGTATTTCTATTGGTGATATTTTTAGTTTAGCCATATTTCGTTTGTTTTCCTTCATTATCGATCAAAGCTTGCTGGCAATGGAAAAGAAATAAAGTGAATTTTGTGTGATTTTATATATATGTTAATTGTTATATATTTTGTTTATAAGGAATAACCAGTATACCCACAGACGTCCATGTTTTGGTAAAAGAACAAAAAAGAAACAAAATAAATAATTTTAGACTAAAACCAAATTAACTTGACTTTCATTCCAAATACGCCGAGCAACAAAATCATGGGACGGAAAACTCATCCTTGGCTACATTTTTGGGTTTTGGCTTGATGAGTTTTTTGTTTGCTACTGCTGTAGCCCATTTTTGAAATAACTTAAAATTGATTTAAAAAATAGCTCTAAATTTTAGTAACATATTTCAAGGCAGACACCAATTGCACTTTTTGGAAAAAATTAAGCTGTGTGTGGGTTAAGTTTTTTTGGGGTTGTTTTTTTGTGAATTGCCAAAATGCTTAACCCACATATTTGTGATATATACATTGAAAGCTATGTCTACATAGCTGCTAAGCGGACTTTTAATAGCAATCTGAAGGTGTTGGGTTCAATTCCCAGCCAAAAGTTTTCTATTTTAATGGAGCACAAATTGAATTAGGTGCGATTACTTGTATTTGTTGTTGTAAATTATAACATAATGCTATGTCACATAATGCTATAATAAGATGGGACAATACATTGTTACTTTTATTCAATAGATGGCGTTGGTCGTGGAAAAGTATGTTATGTCACGATATCGTGACATAGCATTATGTTATAATTTAACAGAGCTGACACTTTTTAAGGGTTGTTGTTGATTTTATCGATTCAATGTACAAATAAATGGTCTGGAATAGATTTTTGAGACCATGTCTATCATACCTGGCATTTTTCCTTGTGTTTTCGCCAATTTTCGGCGATATCGGAATAACATATTTTTCTAAAATTTCCAATGCATTTCTGTTATGTCGCCTGCCATCTATTACCTGATGGAAACATTAAAGCCCATATGCCAAAGACATATAATATAATAAGATGGGACAATACATTGTTACTTTTATTCAATAGACGACGTTGGTCTTGGAAAAATATGTTATGTCACGATATCGTGACATAGCATTATGTTAAATTTAACAGAGCTGACACATTTTAAGGGTTGTTGTTGATTTTTATCGATTCAATGTACAAGGAAATGATCTGGAATAGATTTTTGAGAGCATGTCTATCATACCCGATATTTTTTTCCGCGTATTTCCGCCATTTTTCGGCGATATCGGAATAACATATTTTTCTAAAATTTCCAATGCATTTCTGTTATGTCGCCTGCCATCTGTTACCCGATTGAAGAATTAAAGCCCATATGCATTTTGTCCAATCTTTATAGTTTTATGCAAAGACATAGAAGTGTAAAGATAGGACAAGACAGAGTCAAAATATGGCAACCCTGTGAAAATACGTCTGTTGTTACGATATCATAACAACATAGCTACAAATGTTAACTGATTTAAACCGCTGAGGCAATATGCACATTTTTGAAAGGTCTATGGAATAAAATTTTAAGACCAAAATATCGAATTTTTTAAATTTTTATTTGTTATTCTTTTCTGTAATTGTGGTTTTTGTAATAACATGTTTCTGCCATGAGCTGTTACTTTATGTATTGTAGACACAGACCATTTGCTCAAAATGCATTTTGTCTAGTCTTTACCATTTTACGTCTTTGGTTTTATGTCTTTGGCATATGGGCTTTAATTCTTCAATCGGGTAACAGATGGCAGGCGCATAATAGAAATGCATTGGAAATTTTGGAAAAATATGTTATTCCGATATCGCCGAAAAATGGCGGAAATACGCGGAAAAAAATATCGGGTATGATAGACATGCTCTCAAAAATCTATTCCAGAGCATTTCCTTGTACATTGAATCGATAAAAATCAACAACAACCCTTAAAATGTGTCAGCTCTGTTAAATTTAACATAATGTTATGTCACGATATCGTGACATAACATATTTTTCCAAGACCAACGTCGTCTATTGAATAAAAGTAACAATGAATTGTCCCATCTTATTATATTATATGTCTTTGATGGGACATTACATTGTTACTTTTCTTCAATAGATGGCGTTGGTAGTGGAAAAATATGTTATGTCACGATCAAAGACCTAAAATGGTAAAGACTGGACAAAATGCATAATGGAAAAATAGTTAATGTGAAAAATATATAGAGGCGCTGCTCACAACAGTGACATGTTAGCATAAAAATTATATGTACAGAGCAATTTTAAGAATAAAATTTTCTGTGAACCAAAATTTGAACTAAAAATTGCATTTCACTGACGTTTGAATATTGCATTTGCTGTTAAAACAACTTAACATTGGTGATTATGTTGTTATGATATCGTAACAACAGAGGTATTTACACCTGGTGACAATATTTTGACTCTGTCTTGTCCCATCTTTATACTTCTATGTCTTTGTCACGATATCGTGACATAGCATTATGTTATAAGGTGTAAATACCTCTGTTGTTACGATATCATAACAACATAATCACCAATGTTAAGTTGTTTTAACAGCAAATGCAATATTCAAACGTCAGTGAAATGCAATTTTTAGTTCAAATTTTTGGTTCACAGAAAATTTTATTCTTAAAATTGCTCTGTAAATATAATTTTTATGCTAACATGTCACTGTTGTGAGCAGCGCCTCTATATATTTTTCACATTAACTATTTTTCCATTATGCATTTTGTCCAGTCTTTACCATTTTAGGTCTTTGATATGCATTTTGTCCAATCTTTATAGTTTTATGTCTTTGTCCTATATTCACACTTCTATATCTTTGAATAACGTTTATAAAATTTTAGAGAAAAGTGAAAATGTAATGTTGCATCTTATTATATTATATTATATGTCTTTGCTCTGTTGTTACGATATCATAACAACAAAGTTGCCAATGTTAACAATTTAAACCGCTAAAGCAATACACAGATTTTTGGAAAGTTCTATGAAATAACATTTTGAAACCAAAATTTTGGATTTTTCAAATTTTTATTTGTTTTTCGTTTCTGTAATTCTGGTTATTATATTAACATGTCTCTGCCATGAGCTGTTACTCTATATATTGTAGACACAAACCATTTTCTGAAAATGCATTTTGTCTAGTCTTTACCATTTTAGGTCTTTGCGTTATTATTGTAATACTTTAATGCGTAAACAAACAAATAGCTCGGTCTTCAAACACGTGAACATGCCATGAACAGCTGACCATGAGAAAATCAGGAACATGCTAAATTTGGTCCACTTACACGAAGGGATTGTCCTTCGGATTTATTACTTTTATAGCAAATGCCAAGCGTGCCGGAAACTGCAATCTTTTGAAGTTGAAAGGCATTTCTGTTACAATTGGATAATTCGAGGTAGCAACATACTTTCCAGTAATAATTCTACCCTCTCCACCATAGTATGGAGGGTATATTAAGTTTGTCATTCCGTTTGTAACACCTCGAAATATACATTTTAGACCACACAAAGTATATGTATTCATTCTATGTCGATTTAGCGATGTCCGTCCGTCTATCCGTCTGTCAGTCTGTGGAAATCACTCTAGCTTTCGAACGAAATAAAGTAGGTTGATAAAATTTTACTCAAACGTATATTATGTCTGCAGGACATTGGTACCTCCCGATATTCGGTACTTTGACATTATTCGCCAGAATTGGTTCAAATTTGGTATTTGAAGTTCGTAATGCATACTACAGCCTATAACTTACAGTTTTCTTTACTTGTTTACTGTTAAAATCATATCCCAATCTGAAACGATTTCAATATAATTTGACAAAATGTACATTTAAACCAAATTCCGTCACACCTCCATGTTTCATTGAAATTGGAGGTACATACCGTGTTTGGTACATCAAATATGTGAAATCGGCGGAGAATATATATGGGCTATATCCAAATTTTACCCGATTTCTAATTAATTTGTCAAATTTATTATTGTATCCAAATTCCGCCACACATTCTGAATTTCATTGGAATAGGACATACATATGGTGTTTGATACATAACATTCATGAGATCGGCCGAAAAATATATATGAGAGATGTACCCAATTTATTTTTGTATCCAAATTTAGTCACTCATGCCGAATTTAATTGGAATCGGACACACGTATCTTGTTTGGTGCATCAAATACGTGAAATCGGACGAAAACATATATGGGAGCTATATCCAAATCTGAACCGATTAAAATATAATTTGACAAATTTATTTTTGTACAAATTCAGTTACTCATGCCGAATTTAATAGGATTCGGATATACGTATCGTGTTTGGTGCATCAATTACATGAAATCGGCCGAAAATATATATGGGAGCTATATCCAAATCTGAACCGATTTCAATATAATTTGACAAATTTATTTTCTGATCAAATCCCGTCACACATTTCAAATTTCGTTGAAATCGAACATATACGGCGTATTTAATGCAACAAATACATGAAATCGGGCGAAAATACATATGAGAGCTATATCCAAATCTGAACCGATTTCCATATAATTTGGCAAATATATTTTCTAATCAAATCCCATCACCTATGCCAAATTTTGAGACTGTATCTGTAATCGATCAATAGATATGTGCATATAAAATCCAAATTTTTGGGAGGTACCTCCGATTCTGATGCTATATCTCCAGTTCCGAGTGGAATTTCAAAAAAATTTTATAGCCTATGTTACTTTTAGGCGATGAAAAGTAATTAAATTTTATGAATATGTACTATATACTCTGGATTGTTGTTCGCTATTCACTTCAATAAACTTCATGATAGCTGGTATAATACTTATATACACAGTGCTTTGCTTCGCTAAAATTTAGTGGTAGGGCAAAGTTTTATGAAAAATCACTAAATTTAGGGGTAGTGCTATTAAAATTTCACTACCACTAAAATTTAACCCTTTAGTGGTAGTGGAATAAAAAATTGCACTACCACTTATTATTTAATTCTTAGTGCTCTAAAAATTTAGTGCAATATGCCCAACCCTGAGATACATTACTGAAAACTACTGTCATTCACATAAATCCACAACCCTGTACTGGGGTATTTAAGTTTGATTGGCCGAGTCGAGCTGAGTCGATCCAGCTATGTGTGTCGTCCGTCCGTCGGCGGTCAATGCTAAGTTGTAATTATGCTACAGATTTGCACGAAATTGGGTGTGAAGTTAGTATAAGGTCAGAATAGAAGCCTATTGTTGGGAAATATGATCGCAAATTTTGGAGTAAAAAAAGTGTCCCGCACGACTATTAGAGCACAATACAATGGGAGTTTTGATTACAATGCGAGTATTTTTGAGTTTGTGTGATAGTCTTTTACATTGAACCTACATTGAACCTTTTTTAAGGATATATTCTGCATATTTTTCTTTCAAAGTATTAATTTGTAGTCATTTTAGCTGGAGGATGCGACTAGGCCTTCAAATCACCGAAAATCAATTCATATATATGGGCATGGTATAATACATAGGTAAGGTAAAGCAATCAGTTGGTAATAATTTTTTTTCAGTGTGCGCGGTTTCAAACAATTTTGATTTTGTATTTATTAATGGCTAGAAGGAACGTACATAGCGGAGCTCTTATTAAGTTTGTACCATGGTTATGAAGGGAAATCCAAGTATTCCATACATATTTCGCCCTATTAACTCATTTTTAAAATGAGGAAAAATATCAAAGAAATAATAACAACTACTTGCATGTAATTTTGAGCAATTCTGACAGAAAGCGGGCATAGCTTTAGGGCTGTACTTCAGTAGTTTTACAAAGCTGTTCCATCCCCATATTGCCTATGTTTAGTTATAAGTTCCACATAGCTTATATTGAAACATCATGATCTACCTGAAATTGTCAAATATTCTTTATGCCATGTTTACGTTAGAACTTTTTGTAGGGTTAACCTACTTTGAGAGGATTTATTTGAAGTATAAGTAATGGATATGACAATTGTAATCCAAATCCAGTCGGTTAACCCATTTATATATAAACGTACTGTTAAATCGCCCAGTATCAAAAAACTATTTTCGGAAACATTTACAATACTGACAACCCTAAATGTCAAATTAAACCTCATTCTATTGGAGATTGTAAAATGTTTTTGTCACCATTGCCCCCATATAACGCTATCTACCGATTAAAGGTATTTCGACCAGGGAAATAAGCCTCAGCCTTTCAGAGCCACTATTTAGATCGAATAGTGATTTAGCCCATTTTTATAAGCTAGCTTATAGCCGACAATAAGGCTAAAAATTCAGCACACAAAATAAGCAATAGCTCTAAATTCGGCTGCTGTTATTTTAGTTTTAGCCGAATGAGCCGAATGTCAACGTACAAATAATTAAAACACGTACACATGTTTTCGTCAGCAAATCTAAGTTTAATCAGTGTTCTGTTATTTTGGTGCTGAGCTATTTTGATGTTAGGGCTGATTTCAAATTTGTTGCCGTCGTTCACTGCTATTTTGTGTTGGCTGACGACTTCAAAGAGCAATAGCGCCCTTTGCTAAATTTTTTGTAATGTGTTGCTATTTGTTAGCGTAGCTCATTAATGGACAACATAGTTTTCGGTGCTATTGCTAATTCGACGTTAGATTTTTTAACACTGATTTCGGCGATTTCAGAATCATTTTCAAGCAAATAGATCACAGCATTTTAACTAAAGATCCACCATCTGATATCTTCCCCACACAGTAGTACCTCTTGATACTCAGTATTTCACTAATTCTAGTACGAATGTAACTTAATGTTGTGATCGAGGTCATTACGTTTACATACCTACTAATTTCGGCCGTGCCATGAACCGCTACATTTCCAAAGTAAAAATTTTATCAATTTCTTTCAGAACTCACAACTAAACAAATTCAGTCATTAAAAGTTTGGCATTTGACATATATGATGTGTCATTCGAGGGTATGAGCAACGTACGGAACAGACATCAAATAAACAAAGAAAATAAATTATTAAATAGAGATAGTTATGTATGTATGTTTGTGAATTGACGTATTTATTAAAGGAAGTGTCACATTGTAATCGAAACTTTGCCAAACTGTTTGCCATCGCAATTGTCAATGAGACACCTTCAACCAAACAAATTGCTGCTTCTTCCCATAAAGCATGGTAAAACCAGTAAGAAAAAGTCAAAAGTCGGGCGGGGCCGACTGTATGATACCCTAGACCACTATGCATATTTATTGACTTTACATAAGTTATAGAGTGCATGATATCACTCTGAGAAGGATTAAATTAAAAAAATATATATATTGGAGCCGAGTCCCACAAAATGGAAACGTACGTCCCGAAATTCACTCCATTTGGGCTGATATTAGCCATTATTTGCACAATAAACCTGAAATCGTATTAATATATATAACACCTTTTGGTAAAGGTATTTCTGAGCTGTATGAGATATCTGGTACCAAATACCATTGTTGTCGAACGCAAATTACGAATTTGAGTGACTTAAGCACCAAATCGGATAAAACATATATGGGAGCTATAGGTATGTCCGAACCGTTTGTCTCCGAATTCGATGTGCTTTCGTCTTGACTGAATTCGGTCGGATGTACCAAAATTCGGGACTTTTGGACTGATATTGGCCATTTGGTGTACAATTAACCCGAAATCGGCTGATGATATATATGGGACCTATATCCAAATCTGAACCGATCTTTATAAAATTATTTGCACAATAAACCTGAAATCGTATTAATATATATAACACCTTTTGGTAAAGGTATTTCTGAGCTGTATGAGATATCTGGTACCAAATACCATTGTTGTCGAACGCAAATTACGAATTTGAGTGACTTAAGCACCAAATCGGGTAAAACATATATGGGAGCTATAGGTATGTCCGAACCGTTTGTCTCCGAATTCGATGTGCTTTCGTCTTGACTGAATTCGGCGGATGTACCAAAATTCGGGACTTTTGGACTGATATTGGCCATTTGGTGTACAATTAACCCGAAATCGGCTGAAGATATATATGGGACCTATATCCAAATCTGAACCGATCTTTATAAAATTTGGGAGAAGTATTTTCTGGGGAAACAAATCGGATGAAACATATGTGGGAGCTATAGCTATATCTGAACTGGGTTTCTATAAATTCGATGTACTTGCTTTTAGACTGAATTTTATAAAAAAAACCAAGTTTTATACATTTGATATTTTCATATATAGACAATGCGCTAATATTATTGAAGCTGTTCAATAAATGTCTATTTTCGATCTATGTGGGTAAAATCATCAAAATACCGAATATCGGGGGTACCGTTATATGGGGGCTATACGATATCGTGGACCGATATAGCCCATCTTCGAATTTGACCTGCCTGCAGACGAAAGAGGGATCTGTGCAAAATTTTAGCTTCCTATCTTAATTCGTTTAGACTGTAGCGTGATTACAACAGACGGACAGACGGACGGACATGGCTAAATCGTCTTAGAATTTTACGCTGATCAAGAATATATATACTTTGTTGGGTCTAAAATGATTATTTCGATGGGTTACAAACGGAATGACGAATTTAATATACCCTCCATACTATGTATGGTGGAGGGTATAAAAATCAAATAAATAAAAATAAAAATAAACCTCATGATTAACGAAATCGCATGTTTCTCATACTATTTTCCGATATTCCGAATCAATATTTCATTTGAAGGAAATATATATAAATTCTTTTTGCAACATCGGTTGTGCGGGTAGAACTCGTCAATGGTCACAGATATTGAAAAAAATCTAAAAAATCTATAGAACGCAGTCCATCTGGAAAATATTGATTTTTAGGATAATGCGAACTGAAGATATTAATAGCAACATCTGATCCTTAAATGATCAGAGAATGATCTACAATATATGGAATTATCTACAATAAATCCAGTAGTTCATAGGATTCGTTTTTGCTCGTCAAGAAATGTTAGATCAATATTAAGGGTAACACTTGGCCGATAAGCATTGCAAAAAAACCTTTCGATAAACTTTAACGGTTTTAGAACATTTGATTTTTCGCGGATCGATTAAGTCATTTCAAAAATATTTTTGCCACAACGGACAAACACCACATTACCTTAGTAATAAACGGCGGTCGCATCTGAATGTAAATACAAATTTTGCAACTTGATTGTGATTGGCTTGAAAGATATTTACACCTGGTGACAATATTTTGACTCTGTCTTGTCCCATCTTTATACTTCTATGTCTTTGTCACGATATCGTGACATAGCATTATGTTATAAGGTGTAAATACCTCTGTTGTTACGATATCATAACAACATAATCACCAATGTTAAGTTGTTTTAACAGCAAATGCAATATTCAAACGTCAGTGAAATGCAATTTTTAGTTCAAATTTTTGGTTCACAGAAAATTTTATTCTTAAAATTGCTCTGTAAATATAATTTTTATGCTAACATGTCACTGTTGTGAGCAGCGCCTCTATATATTTTTCACATTAACTATTTTTCCATTATGCATTTTGTCCAGTCTTTACCATTTTAGGTCTTTGATATGCATTTTGTCCAATCTTTATAGTTTTATGTCTTTGTCCTATATTCACACTTCTATATCTTTGAATAACGTTTATAAAATTTTAGAGAAAAGTGAAAATGTAATGTTGCATCTTATTATATTATATTATATGTCTTTGCTCTGTTGTTACGATATCATAACAACAAAGTTGCCAATGTTAACAATTTAAACCGCTAAAGCAATACACAGATTTTTGGAAAGTTCTATGAAATAACATTTTGAAACCAAAATTTTGGATTTTTCAAATTTTTATTTGTTTTTCGTTTCTGTAATTCTGGTTATTATATTAACATGTCTCTGCCATGAGCTGTTACTCTATATATTGTAGACACAAACCATTTTCTGAAAATGCATTTTGTCTAGTCTTTACCATTTTAGGTCTTTGCGTTATTATTGTAATACTTTAATGCGTAAACAAACAAATAGCTCGGTCTTCAAACACGTGAACATGCCATGAACAGCTGACCATGAGAAAATCAGGAACATGCTAAATTTGGTCCACTTACACGAAGGGATTGTCCTTCGGATTTATTACTTTTATAGCAAATGCCAAGCGTGCCGGAAACTGCAATCTTTTGAAGTTGAAAGGCATTTCTGTTACAATTGGATAATTCGAGGTAGCAACATACTTTCCAGTAATAATTCTACCCTCTCCACCATAGTATGGAGGGTATATTAAGTTTGTCATTCCGTTTGTAACACCTCGAAATATACATTTTAGACCACACAAAGTATATGTATTCATTCTATGTCGATTTAGCGATGTCCGTCCGTCTATCCGTCTGTCAGTCTGTGGAAATCACTCTAGCTTTCGAACGAAATAAAGTAGGTTGATAAAATTTTACTCAAACGTATATTATGTCTGCAGGACATTGGTACCTCCCGATATTCGGTACTTTGACATTATTCGCCAGAATTGGTTCAAATTTGGTATTTGAAGTTCGTAATGCATACTACAGCCTATAACTTACAGTTTTCTTTACTTGTTTACTGTTAAAATCATATCCCAATCTGAAACGATTTCAATATAATTTGACAAAATGTACATTTAAACCAAATTCCGTCACACCTCCATGTTTCATTGAAATTGGAGGTACATACCGTGTTTGGTACATCAAATATGTGAAATCGGCGGAGAATATATATGGGCTATATCCAAATTTTACCCGATTTCTAATTAATTTGTCAAATTTATTATTGTATCCAAATTCCGCCACACATTCTGAATTTCATTGGAATAGGACATACATATGGTGTTTGATACATAACATTCATGAGATCGGCCGAAAAATATATATGAGAGATGTACCCAATTTATTTTTGTATCCAAATTTAGTCACTCATGCCGAATTTAATTGGAATCGGACACACGTATCTTGTTTGGTGCATCAAATACGTGAAATCGGACGAAAACATATATGGGAGCTATATCCAAATCTGAACCGATTAAAATATAATTTGACAAATTTATTTTTGTACAAATTCAGTTACTCATGCCGAATTTAATAGGATTCGGATATACGTATCGTGTTTGGTGCATCAATTACATGAAATCGGCCGAAAATATATATGGGAGCTATATCCAAATCTGAACCGATTTCAATATAATTTGACAAATTTATTTTCTGATCAAATCCCGTCACACATTTCAAATTTCGTTGAAATCGAACATATACGGCGTATTTAATGCAACAAATACATGAAATCGGGCGAAAATACATATGAGAGCTATATCCAAATCTGAACCGATTTCCATATAATTTGGCAAATATATTTTCTAATCAAATCCCATCACCTATGCCAAATTTTGAGACTGTATCTGTAATCGATCAATAGATATGTGCATATAAAATCCAAATTTTTGGGAGGTACCTCCGATTCTGATGCTATATCTCCAGTTCCGAGTGGAATTTCAAAAAAATTTTATAGCCTATGTTACTTTTAGGCGATGAAAAGTAATTAAATTTTATGAATATGTACTATATACTCTGGATTGTTGTTCGCTATTCACTTCAATAAACTTCATGATAGCTGGTATAATACTTATATACACAGTGCTTTGCTTCGCTAAAATTTAGTGGTAGGGCAAAGTTTTATGAAAAATCACTAAATTTAGGGGTAGTGCTATTAAAATTTCACTACCACTAAAATTTAACCCTTTAGTGGTAGTGGAATAAAAAATTGCACTACCACTTATTATTTAATTCTTAGTGCTCTAAAAATTTAGTGCAATATGCCCAACCCTGAGATACATTACTGAAAACTACTGTCATTCACATAAATCCACAACCCTGTACTGGGGTATTTAAGTTTGATTGGCCGAGTCGAGCTGAGTCGATCCAGCTATGTGTGTCGTCCGTCCGTCGGCGGTCAATGCTAAGTTGTAATTATGCTACAGATTTGCACGAAATTGGGTGTGAAGTTAGTATAAGGTCAGAATAGAAGCCTATTGTTGGGAAATATGATCGCAAATTTTGGAGTAAAAAAAGTGTCCCGCACGACTATTAGAGCACAATACAATGGGAGTTTTGATTACAATGCGAGTATTTTTGAGTTTGTGTGATAGTCTTTTACATTGAACCTACATTGAACCTTTTTTAAGGATATATTCTGCATATTTTTCTTTCAAAGTATTAATTTGTAGTCATTTTAGCTGGAGGATGCGACTAGGCCTTCAAATCACCGAAAATCAATTCATATATGGGCATGGTATAATACATAGGTAAGGTAAAGCAATCAGTTGGTAATAATTTTTTTTCAGTGTGCGCGGTTTCAAACAATTTTGATTTTGTATTTATTAATGGCTAGAAGGAACGTACATAGCGGAGCTCTTATTAAGTTTGTACCATGGTTATGAAGGGAAATCCAAGTATTCCATACATATTTCGCCCTATTAACTCATTTTTAAAATGAGGAAAAATATCAAAGAAATAATAACAACTACTTGCATGTAATTTTGAGCAATTCTGACAGAAAGCGGGCATAGCTTTAGGGCTGTACTTCAGTAGTTTTACAAAGCTGTTCCATCCCCATATTGCCTATGTTTAGTTATAAGTTCCACATAGCTTATATTGAAACATCATGATCTACCTGAAATTGTCAAATATTCTTTATGCCATGTTTACGTTAGAACTTTTTGTAGGGTTAACCTACTTTGAGAGGATTTATTTGAAGTATAAGTAATGGATATGACAATTGTAATCCAAATCCAGTCGGTTAACCCATTTATATATAAACGTACTGTTAAATCGCCCAGTATCAAAAAACTATTTTCGGAAACATTTACAATACTGACAACCCTAAATGTCAAATTAAACCTCATTCTATTGGAGATTGTAAAATGTTTTTGTCACCATTGCCCCCATATAACGCTATCTACCGATTAAAGGTATTTCGACCAGGGAAATAAGCCTCAGCCTTTCAGAGCCACTATTTAGATCGAATAGTGATTTAGCCCATTTTTATAAGCTAGCTTATAGCCGACAATAAGGCTAAAAATTCAGCACACAAAATAAGCAATAGCTCTAAATTCGGCTGCTGTTATTTTAGTTTTAGCCGAATGAGCCGAATGTCAACGTACAAATAATTAAAACACGTACACATGTTTTCGTCAGCAAATCTAAGTTTAATCAGTGTTCTGTTATTTTGGTGCTGAGCTATTTTGATGTTAGGGCTGATTTCAAATTTGTTGCCGTCGTTCACTGCTATTTTGTGTTGGCTGACGACTTCAAAGAGCAATAGCGCCCTTTGCTAAATTTTTTGTAATGTGTTGCTATTTGTTAGCGTAGCTCATTAATGGACAACATAGTTTTCGGTGCTATTGCTAATTCGACGTTAGATTTTTTAACACTGATTTCGGCGATTTCAGAATCATTTTCAAGCAAATAGATCACAGCATTTTAACTAAAGATCCACCATCTGATATCTTCCCCACACAGTAGTACCTCTTGATACTCAGTATTTCACTAATTCTAGTACGAATGTAACTTAATGTTGTGATCGAGGTCATTACGTTTACATACCTACTAATTTCGGCCGTGCCATGAACCGCTACATTTCCAAAGTAAAAATTTTATCAATTTCTTTCAGAACTCACAACTAAACAAATTCAGTCATTAAAAGTTTGGCATTTGACATATATGATGTGTCATTCGAGGGTATGAGCAACGTACGGAACAGACATCAAATAAACAAAGAAAATAAATTATTAAATAGAGATAGTTATGTATGTATGTTTGTGAATTGACGTATTTATTAAAGGAAGTGTCACATTGTAATCGAAACTTTGCCAAACTGTTTGCCATCGCAATTGTCAATGAGACACCTTCAACCAAACAAATTGCTGCTTCTTCCCATAAAGCATGGTAAAACCAGTAAGAAAAAGTCAAAAGTCGGGCGGGGCCGACTGTATGATACCCTAGACCACTATGCATATTTATTGACTTTACATAAGTTATAGAGTGCATGATATCACTCTGAGAAGGATTAAATTAAAAAAATATATATATTGGAGCCGAGTCCCACAAAATGGAAACGTACGTCCCGAAATTCACTCCATTTGGGCTGATATTAGCCATTATTTGCACAATAAACCTGAAATCGTATTAATATATATAACACCTTTTGGTAAAGGTATTTCTGAGCTGTATGAGATATCTGGTACCAAATACCATTGTTGTCGAACGCAAATTACGAATTTGAGTGACTTAAGCACCAAATCGGATAAAACATATATGGGAGCTATAGGTATGTCCGAACCGTTTGTCTCCGAATTCGATGTGCTTTCGTCTTGACTGAATTCGGTCGGATGTACCAAAATTCGGGACTTTTGGACTGATATTGGCCATTTGGTGTACAATTAACCCGAAATCGGCTGATGATATATATGGGACCTATATCCAAATCTGAACCGATCTTTATAAAATTATTTGCACAATAAACCTGAAATCGTATTAATATATATAACACCTTTTGGTAAAGGTATTTCTGAGCTGTATGAGATATCTGGTACCAAATACCATTGTTGTCGAACGCAAATTACGAATTTGAGTGACTTAAGCACCAAATCGGGTAAAACATATATGGGAGCTATAGGTATGTCCGAACCGTTTGTCTCCGAATTCGATGTGCTTTCGTCTTGACTGAATTCGGCGGATGTACCAAAATTCGGGACTTTTGGACTGATATTGGCCATTTGGTGTACAATTAACCCGAAATCGGCTGAAGATATATATGGGACCTATATCCAAATCTGAACCGATCTTTATAAAATTTGGGAGAAGTATTTTCTGGGGAAACAAATCGGATGAAACATATGTGGGAGCTATAGCTATATCTGAACTGGGTTTCTATAAATTCGATGTACTTGCTTTTAGACTGAATTTTATAAAAAAAACCAAGTTTTATACATTTGATATTTTCATATATAGACAATGCGCTAATATTATTGAAGCTGTTCAATAAATGTCTATTTTCGATCTATGTGGGTAAAATCATCAAAATACCGAATATCGGGGGTACCGTTATATGGGGGCTATACGATATCGTGGACCGATATAGCCCATCTTCGAATTTGACCTGCCTGCAGACGAAAGAGGGATCTGTGCAAAATTTTAGCTTCCTATCTTAATTCGTTTAGACTGTAGCGTGATTACAACAGACGGACAGACGGACGGACATGGCTAAATCGTCTTAGAATTTTACGCTGATCAAGAATATATATACTTTGTTGGGTCTAAAATGATTATTTCGATGGGTTACAAACGGAATGACGAATTTAATATACCCTCCATACTATGTATGGTGGAGGGTATAAAAATCAAATAAATAAAAATAAAAATAAACCTCATGATTAACGAAATCGCATGTTTCTCATACTATTTTCCGATATTCCGAATCAATATTTCATTTGAAGGAAATATATATAAATTCTTTTTGCAACATCGGTTGTGCGGGTAGAACTCGTCAATGGTCACAGATATTGAAAAAAATCTAAAAAATCTATAGAACGCAGTCCATCTGGAAAATATTGATTTTTAGGATAATGCGAACTGAAGATATTAATAGCAACATCTGATCCTTAAATGATCAGAGAATGATCTACAATATATGGAATTATCTACAATAAATCCAGTAGTTCATAGGATTCGTTTTTGCTCGTCAAGAAATGTTAGATCAATATTAAGGGTAACACTTGGCCGATAAGCATTGCAAAAAAACCTTTCGATAAACTTTAACGGTTTTAGAACATTTGATTTTTCGCGGATCGATTAAGTCATTTCAAAAATATTTTTGCCACAACGGACAAACACCACATTACCTTAGTAATAAACGGCGGTCGCATCTGAATGTAAATACAAATTTTGCAACTTGATTGTGATTGGCTTGAAAGAAAACCTCGCAAATATAATTCTTCCCAAATCAGCACTGTCATATATAAAGTTACGTTCAATAAAAAATATTTAAATTCTGCATGACATATGGCAGGGAATTTAACCGGCATATAATAATGCATTTTGGCCACAAAATCCACAAATTCTTGTAAACTAAATCGAGTTTTGGTAACCGCTGTAACATCATTGCTTAGCTGATAATCAAACAATGATGAAACCACTAACTGTAAAGTGTAGCCAATCAATACTGCGGAATGTGCGGGCAATTCATTTGAATTAGATTTCATAAAAGTGTCTCGATATTTTGTTCTCTCGTAAGTGTTACTACACTTCAACAAAATATTCTCAACTGGGCCTGGGAATTAAATAAAAATCGGTCTTTTGCATCGTCTACATGCGTTCGTCCATATCTTTTGCGCTTAGGAGTAACTTCAAAATACTCTCCTCTTGAAACAAACTAGAGATCGTTCACTTCATTTCTGAAGTCTTTGCAGTCTATTAAATTTTCTCATCGTAATATTTATATAAGAGTTAGGTAAGGCAAGTAATTAAAATTTTGAAAAAAGATAAAATATGAACAATCTTTTCATACAATATCAAGTGTATGAGGTTCATCTTCTCCTCTTTGAAACAAAAAATCATACATTTGGTACATGGTAGAAAAATACTGGTAACAGCAAGTGTTGTTGTACAACAATCGTAACAACAACCACATACAAATTTGTTTTTGTACGTAATACAAGTGTCAGAGTTATGTGTCCAAAAATGTAAACAAAATAATTAATTTTCAATAAATTATTTTAATTTCAAAAATGTTCATTTTTGTGTGTAATCATCCTCCTTGTGTAATATGCAGTTTCCCCGGTGGCAACACTGAAGCGAATCATAATTTAACAAATGTGATGAAGAGGAGCTAGTATTCTGAAATGTGGCATGGGTTCACTTCTGGTGTACGAAAAGGGATATATGCTACTAAACTTTGGTGGGATCGGTATAAAATGGACGAATTTATTATTACCATAGCTGCGAATTTAGTAAATTGTACTAAATGTTGTATGTCGGCATGGGGAAGGTATATTGGGATTTTAACTGTCTCTCATTGCATTGCAACACTAGTTTTGCAAAAAAAAAAACGTAAAGTCTCTTTAGAATCGATTGATGTTCACTTCCTATGCATATTTTAGAACTTCTGTTGTTAGTAGGTTCTAGTGGTTTCGGGGACCCAGAGATTATTTTTGGTGGTAGCATGTATCGGACAACGGCACACGCACATACACACAAGCGTACTCTATGCAGATTTATGTTCAGAATAAACGATTATAAATTGCAAATCGTGGTAGCAATAGATTTCGTTCATCCCATTCTTCTGGAATTGCCAGAGATTAGGTGCAGCCACCGCCGTACGAGGGCTGTGGATGTAAGTCACTTCAGGAGGAAAATCACGTTTTCCCGGTATACGTATCGTCTGGGTGCAAATGGCGAAAGAAGGTAACTTTATGTCGAGTCCAATCATTTCATTTTACAAGGCTTCGAATCGACACTGTTTGCAACTCGTATATGGAATATGCATATCCGTATGACTAAATGAATGACTGTGCGATTTGAAAACTACTGCAGTAATACTTCTATGTCGTGTTGCAATGTTTTCGACATGTACCGTTGTCCTCTGTCCCTGTCTATTTGAAATGCTTTTCAATTAGAACGTAAAGGACTCCCTACGGTTGGTCGAGACCAGAGATTTTAACACAATCCAAAGTTGTCCACATCCGTGCGTGTGTGTGTGTGTGGCGAGTGAGATTCATGTGTTTCTTTTTAATTGCTTCACTGCACAATTATTTCAATTTTCCGAAGCAACAATAACAACCCTAGCAAAAATGTTTGCGGCATTTATTAGCCAGATACCATGTTCGATTCCTGCAACCACCCACAACCGAAATGTCCAGTTGTGGAGAGAAGATCTGATGCAAGGAGCTTGTCTGTTTATTCCCGTGTAGGAAGCGAGGGCGGAGAGTGGGAGATGTTCGAGTTTTTATCACCAATCTGTACCGCTGCATGTAAGCAAACGTGTGTTCAACAAAAACTCGTCGCAGTCATTTGGAGAGTCCGTTCGCCCCATAAATCAGTCGGCTGTCTTTTAATCCAGTTTAATTGTTGTAGCTGTATTCCGCTCACGGACTTACCCCTTCAGCCTGCTGGTGACCAGTGGCTGTGGCCAGTCAAGTCCTGCACATAATCGCCATTAAAAAGTGTTCTATGACAATGTTTTACGAAAATATTGTTTGCAGTCGTTTGTTATTTTGTGAAATGGAAATGGAAATCACTCTGGCAGCAACTGTAGCTTAGCAGATCGAATTGAATAGATTGCAAGCTAAACTGAAAATCTAAAGTTTTGTCCAATGTGATCGAAATGGCGAGTGCAAGAATGGCGTTCCAGTCGTGTGGAGGTCCAATATAAATATAATATTGCCTTAGAAGGGAACACTTTGAGTTCACTCTCCATAATCGGGGACAGGTGAACAAACGTGCGCCACCACCAATAGAGGACAAACAATTCTTAGCCGTTCCAGTTAGATTGCAAACTCAACCACATTGCTATGAAATTTTGCACTTTGCTGTAGTTTGCCTGGCCGGTGCCGGAACCACACAATTGTGGCAACAGTTTGTCATTTATAATTGCTCCAGTGCTGCATTCGTTCTTGCCTTCCTTTTTCTGCTGTGTTAAATGGCCAAACATTTGAACATATTTTATCATTTATGGCCACAAATGGTCAATGGACATTGAACGGAGCTACTGTTGAGCAACGCAGGCAGTCCGCACTGAACCCCGATGCACTAAATCCAAACCAGTACAAAGAGTGCATTTAATTCAATATTCTTCCCATCCAGGGTAAATTGAAAACGTGTGGTATGCCATCAAATTTAAACTGAAATCCTGACGGATATTTGCAAACGCAGTCATCTGTTTATGAGGGGCTTGTTTTGGGTATGAAATATGTCCCTTAGCCGGATGATACCCTCGTCCGACGTACGTACGTATGTATGTAAGTACGTTTGAAATGGCGTCGGGTACACTTACTTTGTTGCCTGGAAGCGTTGAAATGTGAGAAATTCTGCCTCTACGCCTGGGCCAATTTCACTCCATATCAATATTTAAACAAGTACACCCTGACGTAACATTAACACGTAAATTCAATTCATTTGACTCGTATTGTTGCGAAGGAGGCCAGAGAAGCTACATCCACGGCGGCTCGTGGCGCGGCATGGCCACACCAAATGCCCAGCTCTTCAATGGGAACAAACAAATTTATAACAATAATATATGATATGCGTAAAATTTGCCCGATTCACGCATGCGTCGTCACATGTGTGTCTTCGAGCATGGACTGTGTGGCCGAACAAAGGACGACATAATCCTACTCCCCCTACTGGGTTTTAATGCTGGGACAGTATGTTGTTACTGTAACTATCAGCATGCGCATGCGCGTGTACCTCTCACGGACGTTTATAAGCCCGAAATGAAATCTCCGACAACATTTTTGACATTTTTATGAATACGATGCACATATTTCAACTTCTGCTGGTCGCCGTGCCAAGTAAACAAGACCACAAGCGAGGAACGAAAAGATACACATGTTTGTTTGGCCATAAAAGGCGCCCACGTTGCTGTGGCTGGCCGTATTATTCGCGTTGATGCCTCCAGGCGCCTGTTTCAAGTACGGAGACACATTTCGTGCGAATATTATTTATTTGCCAACGACCTGCAAATAATTCAAGCAGTAATATTTAACACACGAATCCAAGCGCATTCTTCAGCCTCGGCTTGGCATTAAGCTGCGAAACCGAGGGAGGACTCGTTAAGTGGTTGTGCAAGAAGTGTGAGTGGAAGATATTTGGTGTGTTTCAAGGCAATCCAATTCACAGAACCGATCATTGAGCCATCTTATTTGTGGTCCATAAAATGTTTGTTCGTTGCTCTTTCCTGGCACAGCTTCGGTGTGGTTGTATTCCTCGCGTGTTTGTTACTTGCTGTCATCTCCCGTCGCT
This sequence comes from Musca domestica, assembly GCF_030504385.1. NCBI lineage: Eukaryota > Metazoa > Arthropoda > Insecta > Diptera > Muscidae > Musca > Musca domestica. The sequence goes on along the minus strand of NW_026712245.1, from coordinate 14,156,090 downwards.
AGGACCTATAAATCTCTCTGAAATATTCTCCCTTCAATGTTTTACTCTCTTTATAATTATTAAATGGGAAAAGAAATCTGCAGGACAATTGAAAGGTGTCAAAATAAAATCTTCGTTCGGGTTTTAAAATACCCTTTAATTTGAACATTTGTTGTTGCTGCAACAGCTTGCACTGCTTTTAAACGGGTTCATCTTCTAGAGCCAAGTACAGCCATAGCCTAGTTGGGTTTAGTTGAACAGGTTTGGATGTACAGTTAAAGAGGTGTAGCCTGCATGTGGGTCTGTCCCGCATGCCGGCATGGAGTTCGTAGAACTACTTTAAACTTCTTACAGTTATTGGTCAGTTCCGTGAATGTTAAAATTATTAAAATTGCAAAAATAGTATATTCTTGGAGGTTCTGGAACAGAGCCTACGATTATTCAGAATTGTCTATTTGTGGGGGTACCAGTAGTGGGATTCTCCTTTTTTTCCTTTTTTTTCGGTACTTTCGGTCGAAATTGCTTGTAATTTGGGATTTGTGGTTCTGAAGGGAGGACACCTCATTTTTAGTATTATATTCCACGCACTATAGGTCGAATTCCGCATATTGCCTCTTCACTTCCGAAAGTCAAATGTCTTAACAACAAGAATCGGAATCGGAAAAGTCTTTTTTTCTAGTTGTCTAAAACTAAAATGATATACTTTTTAATATGGTTTTTATACCCTACAACACTATGTGTTGGGGGTATTATAAGTTTGATTGGGCCAGAATTTATGTAACACCTCGAAATATTGGTTTCCCATATAGGAAAGTATATATGGATCTTCCTAGCTCGCCGAGCTGACTCGATCTAGCTATGTATGTCCGTCCGTCCGTCTGTCCGTCTGTCCATGTTAATTTGTAATCACTCTACAGGTCGCAATTATGGCCCGATCTTCACGAAATTTAAAATGTAGATGAGGTTAAGGTCAGAATAGAACCCTATTTCTTTTGGAGATGATCGCCAAATGTTTAGGGGTTGAAATGGACCAAATACTGAAAAATGTCGGATTTTGCAGTAGCTATACAGGTCGCAATTATAGACCAATCGACGCGGAATTTCGCATGTAGCTGGAGTTTAGGGAGGGGAAGAAGCCTACCAATTTGGGTGGTCATCGGATAATATTTAGCGGGTAAAATAGACCATATCTTTTGTGTTGAAAAAATTCAAAATTTTTCATTAAACCGCGAATATTTTAAATCCCGGCGAAATCACAAAGCTTCTTCAGATCTTTACATTGACGTTAAGATCCAACAAATCGAATATATAGCAAAATATGTGCGATATATATGTCTATCAAAGAAGATATGTTTGAAAGATCTATTTTATGTCGAGAACGGCTGAACTGATTTCGACAGTTCTCATTAATTCAGAATGGCCTCTTAGCAGGAAACAAAAAAACGTCTAAAAATATCTCTCTAAAGATGAAAATATTGATTTTGTAATTTTTCTCATATTTTTTCAATTTTGTCATATTTTTGGCATATTTTCATTTTGAATTAAACATTTGGTAATATTTCTACAGCTAACAAAACTAAGTAGTTAGGATATCAGGATATCATATACAGATCGCACTTAAGGCCCGATCCATACGAAATTTTGCATGGGGATAAGATGAGGGTCAGAATAGAAGCCTACTCTTTTTGGAGATGATCGCCGTATATTTAGGGGTTGAAATGGACCAAAAAACTGCAAAATTGTCAGCAGGTCGTAATTATCGCCCGATCCTCACGCACATTTGAATGGGGGTTACCGGACTTTTGTAGACTAAATACGAAAATGTCCCTTCCAGTGACTTTTTGGAGAATTCACAAATACAGGAAAGACGCACTTCTGACTACTTCGTTAACGCTGATTTCGTTGAAGAATATAGTCAAATGTCTGTATCTCATATAGATGCGTTTCAGTCAAAAACCAATAATAAATGTCAATCTTTTGCCACTTCTGAGAGATTATAGGTCTTTGGGAAATATTGGTTATAGATCTAGGAAGACCATTTAAGTGCAACATCTACTTATAAATTGGAAATGAGCAAATTAGTTTAAGTTGCTATTATTCGAAAATTAGAGAACGAAACCTGATGGTTTTCTTTTATTATTTGTCACAATATCTTGTGGAATTCTTTCGAGTATCTCACCTATATAATCTGTATCGTTTATTGTAGTGTTGTAGGGTATTCAACGGTCGGCCCCGCTCGACTGTAGCCTTTGCTTACTTGTTAATTTCAAACTTATTTTCATGAAATTGCGTTAATAGTACATTTTTGTAACGGGTTATTTTCCTCCTTAGGTAATGTTAACTACCTCTTAATACGAACATTTGCTAAGGAGTAACGGTTTGTAATTACCGCCTTTACAACATTCGGCGAGCTCTCTGAGTAGTAACAAGCGCAGGATTACAAGGTAATATTGTTTTACGAACAATCGACAATAAAAAACACAGTACACAATTCTGTTCGAAAAAATATTTAAAATTTGTGGTTTAATTTTTGTCCAATTTCTTTTCTACTTTTTACGTTGCTCCGCCAACAGTACCATTCATGTATAAGGTTCCTTAAAGGTTTTTTTTTTTGTTGAAATAGCGTATTTTTCAAATTGTTATCAACGGTACACGAGATTATATAAATATTTCCGAATTTGCCAAATCTTTTATTTACCTTACAATGATTTGACAGTTTTGGTATAGTGTCCGTACAACAGTACCGCCCAATATTGTGTAATTACCACATTTCTCGGTATAGTCATTTTCATTTGGCAGGGTATATGAGATGCTATGTAATGTAAGCTATTTATGCACGTACGCAACAGAGCGAAAGATCCGAATATAATAGCGGTTAATCTTTCCAGTGTCCAATATCTTGCCATCCATATTTTAGGAAATTCTAAAAATTCATTCTCAACTGTAGTTTCTACTTGATTTTCTTTTTCCAGATAAATGAAATCGGCGTTTTGCTTATTTTGATATTCCCGACAAACCAGCAACAAATCAAACAATCAATTGGAAGCATTCAAAAGGCTCACTATGTGGGACAAACATGTGCGACTAACAAGGTGGACTAACCGACTAACACTCGATTTTTCCGTATATATTTACAGATGATTTGATCTTGGTTTATTTCCTGTTTAAAAAAAAGCATTCGCGTCTGTCGATATTCATATGGTTTGATTTTACATCAGTTGCTCCACAATTATCCCTTTTTACATGTTGTATTTTGATGTCTATGGGAAATGTGACAGAACTCAAAAAAAAAAAAAAAAAAAAAAAAAAATTGCAAATAAATTTGTTGTTTTTTTCAAAAGACAATACAAAATTGCTAACCAAATTCCATTCAACCTTAATGCAGCAGCGATATATAATGATAAAGTTGGCCACATCTCGTTCTCTACCGCAAATTACCGGAGTGGTTTTTATTGTGAATCAACAGTGCACACCGTTCCTCTCTGCCCGAATGTTTGATCCTTGGATTTTGTTGCGATCTTTTTTGCAGCGATATTGATGGCTGGCTGTTTAAAATACAGACCGTTGGTTGGTTGGGGGGTGTCAGATACGTTAAGTCTTTGCCACCTTCGAGTTGGCTGCGTGATGTTAATATACTCATATATTTAAGTGTATACATATTCGTGTTTATGATCGCTCCGAACTGAAAACCTGTCTTGAGGTTGTATTTTGTCACAGTTTGCAGTGTGTATCATTGAGAATATAGTTGCCAGATCTTTTTTGAGTATATGTATCCAACAAATCAGAACGTAGATTAATTTCGCATATTTATCTTCTAGTTTGGCCCCATTATCCGGCATATATAAATATCATATAATGAAATATTTTATTCTATTGCTTGGAGGCTACGCCACAGCTGCTAAATTAATATATTTTGAAAACCATTTAAAAACCGAACGATGGTAGTGTGAACCACTGTACCGAACCAAAACGACAAGTGGTTTGCAGCCCTCATAATGAATTTTTCTTAGGAAAATAGTAAAAATCTAATTTCAAAAATCATTCTGAGAAAACTATTTTACTCATAAAGTACGAGAATGGAAAGTTTGAGGAGTGAGAGCCTGGACCAGGTAAAACTTTTGTAGGGATAAATCAGTGTTTGTTTAAAAAAGAAAATTATGTTAGTTACTACGCTTATAACTCAAGAACGGCAGGCCTGATTTTGATAGAACTACGCCAATAAAAAATGTGAATATAAATTATTTTTGTGATATATATTTATACCCTACACCACAAGGTGGTCAGGGTATTATGTCTTTGTGCATTTGTTTGTAACAGGCAGAAGGAAACGAGATAGACCCATAGTTCCTTTTGATGATCTGCATAGAATCACATTCTGAGTCGATTTATGCATGTCCGTCCGTCCGTCCGTCTGTCCATGTATTTTTGTAAACAAAGTACAGGTCGCATTTATTGCCTGATCCAAATGAAATTTTGCACAGATCATTTGTTTGGCCCAAGGACGAACCCTATTGAAATTGGAAATAATCGGTAAAAATTTAGATATAGCTCCCATATATATCTTCGTCCGATTTGCCTTTTATTGGGCACCAAACGTGTAATATCAGCCCGAATTGTATGGAATGCCAAATTTGATCGAAATCGGTTCAGATATAGCTATAGCTCCCATATATATTGTTCATCCGATTTGTTATTTTTGTCCAACGCCGCCGTAATATGCACTCTGAACCAACAATATTTGGGAAAATATATCAAATACAGCTCAGAAATACCTTTGTTAAATTTTATCGAGATCGGTTCAGATTTGGATATAACTCCCATATATAACTTCATCCGATTTACCTTTTATTGTGCACCAAACGTCTAATATTTGTCCAAATGGGATGGAATTTGACACTTACGACCGAATTGAGTCTAGCAGCTAGTATGTCAAATTTGGTGAAGTCAGTTCAGATATAGTTATAGCTTCCATATATATTATTCATCCGATTTGTTATATTTGTTACCCACAACCGTAATATGCACTCCGTAACAACGATATTCAGGGAAATATATGAAATACAGCTCAGAAATATCTTTGCCAAATTTTATCGAGATCGGTTCAGATTTGGATATAGCTCCCATATATATCTTTATCCGATTTCAAATTAATTGTGCACCAAATGGGCAATACAAGTCCGAATTTAAAAGATACAAATGCTTCGGCATATTTAGTCCTTTGAACTTTAAATTACAATTATAATCATAGCGCGTATGATTGAATTCTCCCATAAAAACTTTTAATTGTTATGTGGAGCTCTACTAAATTAACAAAGTGGTGTAGGGTATCATAAAGTCGGCCCCGCCCGACTTTAAGACTTTCTTTACTGGTTTTTTTTTGATTTCCTGAAATTTTTTATGTGGCATGATATTTTTCAATTTGACAAGTGTACTTTTTTGTTTATCGTTTTGAGTTCTGAATGTAAGATGAAATAATTTTTTTTTTGGCACGGTACTATGTTAAATTGGCATCTAACTTTCCAACCCCAGGACCTACATCTACAGGACCAACTGAAAGAGGCGAACACATTCAAACAAACAAAAATGGCCGACACAGCCGTATACGGCTCTTATCAAAACGTGGACCTACTTCTTTCACATGGCAATAATCCGTCTAGTGGGAACTCAAAATGCAAAATTATTTGGGACTGCAATCGGAAATACCGAATAGAAGGAGGCACCTGTCTATACAAATTTGAACAGCGAATTGAAAATTTCGCAAGAAAAGGATTAACATCCTTCGAAAATTCTTCCGAAACCTTCTAGATATTTGGATTACAAATTTTAATTCTAAGTGGATAGTATTTGATTAGTAGATCAAATCTCAAAAGGGTTTTGAGTTCCCAGACCAAAAATGGTTTATGGGTCCATTACATATATCCTTAACCATACACAAAGGGCTTCAAATATTTTGCTCTATACTTCGCAAAAGTTAAGATCGTGTTTCAAATTTGATACAATCCTATGGGTTATATGTAGAGTCATTTTTACACAATATGGGTCATGTCGGTCTACGTTTTTATATTGACCCCATATAAGGTTATACCCCAATTTCAAGTATTTTCCATATTTTTATACCCTCCACCATACTATGGAGGGTATATTAACTTTGTCATTCCGTTTGTAACTCCTCGAAATACTCATGTCAGACCCAACAAATTATACATATTCTTGATCAGCGTAAAATTCTAAGTCGATTTAGCCATGTCCGTTTGTCTGTCTGTCTGATGTAATCTTTCGAACGAATTGAGATAGAAGGCTAAAATTTTACACACGTGTTTATTTTCCCAGTAGGCAGATTAGGTTCGTAAATGGGCCATGTAGGTCCACTTTTTCATATATCCCCCATATAACGGTACCTCCCAAAATTCGGTATTTTGATGATTTTAGCGTCATAATTCACCGGAATTGTTTCAAATTACGTATTTAGAGTTCGTAATGGGAACTACAGTCTGTGACAGAAAATTGCCTATGCAGGCCCAGGTCTTCGTATAGGCCCCATATATCAGTACCTGCCTATATTCGGCATTTTGACGAGTTTAGGTACAATACCCACCGAAATTGTTTGAGATATCGTATTTGACGTTAGTAATGGATGCTATAGCTACATTATTCACTGTTTATTTCAAGTTTCGAATTTGAATATGGAAATGGCTAATGGCAAAAATGCCTATGTAGGTCCACGTCGTATAGACCCCAATATAACGGCTATATTCGGTACTTTTAAAATTTTAACAGAATTTTTTAAGGATTTTATTTCTTGAAAATTTCCAAATTCGTTCAAAATGTTGGAGGGTATTCAAAGTTCGGCCCGGCCGAACTTACTGCCTTTTAACTTATTGTGTATTAAAGCCTTCATTTGATATCAGTTCGTGTTGTGTTAGTTGGTTAGAGTGGTTGGTGCGCGTTTGCCGGAAATCGGTGGTCTTCCCTACTGTAAACATATCACACCTCTCTATTTTGTTTAAATTATTATTTTTTTTAGGATGCCGATCCTTTGTATTTGAAGGGACGATACAAACGCCCAGACAGAGAAGGCGTAGCTCGTGGACTTTAATTTGAGAGTTAGAAACCTAAATCATATAGCATATCTATTGAAAAATATGTATTAACTTTTTGCAATAACGCCAGCTCAATTTTCAGTATTGTTAAAAGTAATATTTCCCTTCAAACGAGCTGATTTGGAATTTGAAATGATTAGAAGACCGTGCTGCAAAGCAATCGCCTATTCATAACAATTTTATACTCTTATTTAACGCTCTTTTTTCCCCAAGTAGTCATTGACAGCCTTGACTGAATATCTGAAATATCAATCATGCATTCACTATTAATAATTCTACACATCCAATATCGGAGAATATACTTTACTTTAGGGTTTCTGTATTGAATAATATATAACTTTCTATAGTTATTCCCGGGATGTTGTGTGTGTTTCGATATAAATCGACAGGCCCAATTTATCTGGGTATTACTTAAAGACTAAGGGATATTGTGAACGAACACCAAAAATGACCTCAGCTTATTTGATAAAAAAAATGTGGACAAGCTTGTCAGAAGCTTCAGATTAATCTTCATTAATAGTTCCTCGCTGATAACGCGATGCAAACAGCAGGCAAGGATTCTAGTGCGGTTCTGGCATTGCTTTTGTGATATCTCATAAAATATGTCCCGCAAAGACTTTAAGCAAATAAGTTTGGAACCAGGCTGTTAAAGCGAAAACCAAATTTACCTTTATAGAATTGAATATGAATATTAGAAGAAAATATCCTGTATCCAATATCAAACACGTTTGAGTTTCCTATTCATAGCTATGCGATTTGAAGGAGTACCGCAAATATGTGGCATCTCCTACTCCAAATTTCAGAAGTAGCTGCAGAAATATTATCAACATTTGACTGATATTCCAGTCAACTACGAACATAAGTATGTGTGAGTTCGTGAGTGTGTGTGTGTGAGTATTGGAATAAAACAGGAGCGAGTTAATTTTAGTCAGCCCGGCGCAGGTGAGGTTATGACAGACAAAGTGTCTGATTGAGGAGAATATTTCGTCGGTTTCGTGCCGCAATTACTTGAAAAAGAAGCTTTCGTAATTACAGGGCGGCTTCCTCTGTGCAAAGTTAACACTTTGGCAGCGGAGAGTCGCCTTAGGCCCTTGGTATTGATGCATTCTTGGCCTTGCCACTCACTGCTCGTTGGAACATGCAAGTTTCTTCGTCGGGCAGAGAACTGTGCATGTGCTGCTACATGTCTGCAATTTGGGAGCGCAGACGAGAGCGCATCACTCGCATGTCGAAATAAAACTGGATTTGTGTTGGTGCGCTCAAGGGGTGCGATTATTGCAACGAAACCCACTGTTTACAAATTAGTTTCCTTTTAATTACCGCGTTGATTATAATGACGATGGGTCGGCGGTGTTCAACGGTAATACTCAGTCGTCCATTTAGCATTGCTGTCAATCTCAGCGCTCTGTTAATCGGTTTATTGTTGTTGGAACAGAAACAAAAACAACGGCCATAAAAGTCTCGTTTAAAACCACACCTTGAACACTTCAATATTTCAAAAATTAATGCAAGCACATCTTTATATCGCAGAGAATTAACATAAATTCATATTAAAATCGATTTGAAAAAAACAACAACAACGAATGCCGACAATAATATCAGCGATTTACGAGCAATTAATTTATGCGTTGACAATTCTAACGATCTTTATTTTCTCGATCATTCATTTGAAATTATCATTTGTTTTTTATTTTCACCTCTTTGTTGTTCCATTTGCCAGCAGTCCATGCTTGACTTTTGGAGTTGGTTCCGCACTTCCACCATTTCAGTGTGTTGACTATCATCATCATCATGTGGACATAATGTCACCTGATTCCCGGTCTTGGTGCTTGGACCCAGTCAAAAGCCACGTTTGTTACGAATAGTAGTAATAAAATACATACAAACCTCCATAGGCCCTTCAGTAAAGCTTGTGGATGGATCGTGATGGCATATGGGCAGAGAATGTCTTTGAATGAGCTATAATTTTATTGCCTAGGAAGAATCGTAAAAAATAACAAGAAAAAAAAAGAAAACGTTTGGTAATACCATCCTAGCCACAAGACAAGCATTTTTCGTTTGATTGAGGACCAATAAGACATTCAAGAAAAACAAAAGTGTTTCTTGTCACCGCTGTGTGGTCGTTCGGTTGTATTGCTAGGGGGAGAAATTTTATGGCTTTATTCAATGCGTTGTGAAATCACAATTTAACAGATCGAATGAACCAGTTCAATATGGAATTGAATTCGGTTTCAAACTTATACGGCTATGTTTATTTGATATCGTTAGTAAGTGCCATTGGATCTCGATGTGAGTTGTTGAAAATGTTATTTGTAAATCGGAACTTCATTGAGTCACCATATTTATACCACTTTCGCTCCATCAGTTTGTAATACTTTGAGGTGTTGGCTTCATTGACGTAGACAGGGGGCCCGGCCTTCCTCAGAAGTGGATACTTTTTAGATCATTTCAGAATATTTTGGTAGGAACATCTCTTTTTCGTTGGACTCCTCTCTGACAGAAATGGTATCGAAAGGCATATCTTTCATTCATTTGATGTAGTTTCACTTTAAAAGTGATAATAATTCGAAACGAAAAATCTAAGAAATTCCAACTTAGTTATTCAGAAATACTATCGAAACTGTTTACTAGTTCAATTTGCCCGCAAGCCTGGTTAATATTTTACATGCGTGCCCTGTTATGAACGTAGATTTGATTTATCAAACCCACAAATACATACAGAGAAATGGCAGGAGTTGGACACATTCATTCGGAGGTAATTTAAGTCCTCTTGCAGTGCTGCAATACCTTTTATGGCACCAAGACGCCAGTTTATTTGAACATGCTAAATTGCAAAGTTAAAGGTAGAATTTATATACCTATATCCTCCGCCATTTTATGGAGGTTATATTGAGTTTGTAAAATTCTAAGTCGATTTAGCGGTATATTTCGGAATTTTTTGAAGTAAAAGTTCGGTCCGGCCAAACTTAGCTTGTTTTTACTTGTTTAGTGTCTTTTCGTACACTTCAAACATTTTTATCGTTAAATCATGAAACTCAATACAATAATTTGTGGGCTTGTTAGGGCTGCGCTACTCATCAAATGTTTGTTGCTGCTCAGATGTTTAGGAGTAATGTTTCCAAAACTCCATGCCAGTCATTCGCTATGTCTCTAAGAGGTAATAGGAGTTATCGTCATTTTAACATATCATCAACATACCATTTTTCCATATGAATTAGAATCTGGGGTTTTTCAAAAGTTTACATTTCTTAGCAGAGACTGTCTTTGAGTATAGGATAATCGTAATGATGATCGTTGGGCCTTAGCATTTTCCTTCTGATAAGTGTTATTTGTGAGGAATGTGAGGAAAACATTAAAAAAGTTTCTTAAGATCGTATCATAATAACTGCGTTGGCTACAAATGTACTCACTTTCTATAAATAATCGTCCAAATACGCCAGAACCATAGCTGTGTTTCGAAACCTGCAATATATTATACTATATTGTAATAGTTTTCAAATTTTTTACCAGACCTCGGGCGTTCTCTTTCACTGCTTTTGTGACTTTGTGCCCTTCCTAGATTGTGACAAGAATTGAAACTGGATCTGCATTGAAAATATGAATTTATTGTCGCTTCGGTTGGAAAAAGTAACGAAAAATTCAAAGTAACTAAAGGGCCGAGACAGCTACATGGGGTTTGTAATGAAACGTGAAGCTATTACATTTGTGAAATACCGGATATCAAGAGGTACTGCTGGATAGGGAATAATGCAAGTAGTAAACTTTTATTGCAAATTTTGTGAAAACGTTTTGGAAACCTTCGAAATACCCTCAAATTGCAGTTTTTATGGGGGCTATGAGTCACAGTGAACCAGTATTCAATGATACTATCCGGAAAAGGTTATACTATACTGAAAACCTTCAAACCTTCAAATTAGAGCTAATTTTGTCTAAGAATCTAATTTTTTAATATCAATCCTACTACGAATAATATAAATTTCTTGGTAAAGTTTCGAAGGTACGTCTTAAATATGGCGATTCCGCGAGAAAAACTTTATTCATACCTGATAAATATTGTGGTCCTTAAAGAAATTTTCAAAAAGACTTCTGCAATAAAAAATAGGCACTGTGCAGATCTAGAAGAATTCATCGCCAATTGTAATGGTGTATGCTATCAGATTGACAAATGCTCCCGGCTATAGTCCTTGCTAACTGGTTATTTTCTAATTTGAATATTTCAATGCAGACAAAAAATCATACGCGCACGCGACCATTTTGACAGGATCCGCAAACTCCCAATAAAGGCATATTTTAGTAAAAACAGAAATATTTATTTTATATTTCTAACTGTAGCCAACAGTTGACCTTGTACACCTCGTTAATACAACTTGGATTCTTGATCAGCTGCAAATTTTTCGAAGACTAGAAATCATTTTAACAAACGTGGTTCCGAATGGAGGAGGACATTATTTTGTGGGTTTCGTCATACTTTTATCCGAATCAATCTTAGATCGGATGTTTGGTTTAAAAATCTCTCATTTCTTGGTAGAATAATATCGGCCAATGTTTGGAATTTTCCAAGTTTACAACATTTTAATTTCGATATTAATGTCATTTGCGACTCCAGATCCGGTGGATCTAGATTGTAATACAATCAGCACATAGTGTTTTACGAAATAATAATTTCAACCATAGAAAAACTGTCATCTAACGCACGAAGCAAAGAAACAACTGCGGTATCCCAACAAATAAACGCCTACACTCTTCAACTCGGACATAAAGTGTTTTCCAATACTATAATCAAATGGATGAAGTAGCTACGGCCTAATGCAGATTATTAAAACCCGGAAATTAGAAGGAATATTTGCTGGCACAACATTTTAATAACAGACATTTGCGAATATCCCTTTCATATTATATTCGAGCTCAACGCCTTTGTTGCAACATTCGGAAGATGAAGTGATTGCAACAGACATGATTTTGATTTACATCGGAGGGGATTCAACAGACCTCGTAACTCGGAGTGATCAAGGGAAATATGATCACTTTTGGGCGGCGATATTTCTTTTCGTCGTGATATTATGCCTTTTTAATAGCCGGCAATTTTCTCACCTCGAAAAGTGTGAATATTATGGTGTAATTGCATCAACGCATCAACTCCTACCAAATTTAGCTAAAGGCTTAACATCATCACCATCAACGTTGTACAGGTAGCTCTGGCAGAACAAAGCGTAACATGTTGCTGCGTACGAAAAGTTATTTGAGTTAGTACCGCATATTTATGAAACTTAACACATCAGAATTTTTGCCTAGTAGCAGAGCAATTGTGAAAATGATACTTCCTTCTCTCCACAATGGTTCAGCAAAAATAAAAATCTCATTTTCAGTGAGGGAAGTTTCCGATGTAGTTCTATCTTGTAATATTTCGTAATATTTATATGGGACTTAGGTCAGGTGCTTAAATGGGTGATATTCCAAATACGAGGGTAGTTCGGAAACTTCTTAGCCTAGCACAAAAAGCGCGGTATAAACAGAAAAAAGTTAAGTTTTTTTGGAGACTTCCATCTTTGTTATGATCAAATGTAAAGTTTAGTTTCGACCTGGCAACTCCTTCATATAGAAACAGGTGTTCAAAAAAGACGCATCCGCATTTTTTTACAATGGAAAAATTAGAAATGCGTGCTGTCACTAAATATTTACGTAGAAAAGGTTTATCGGAACAAGAAATTCATAATGATATTGTGAATGTGTTAGGTGAAAGGGATCGTTTTAAGCGAAATAAAATGGATTTTAAGAGTCGTTTCATAACTGTTGATGAGACATGGATCCACCACTACACTCCAGAGATAAAAGAACAATCCAAACAATGGACTGAAGCTGGAGGATGTGCTCCAAAGAAGGCAAAAGCAATTCAATCGGCAGGTAAGGTAATGACAACGGTTTTTGGGACTTCAAAGGTATTTTATTGATTGACTAACTATTTTCATTGCTAGAAAATCGTTCGACTAAGTGTATTGAAGTTTCAGGAGATGATATTGAAAAATAAAAATATTTTTTAAAAACTAACTATTCGCTTTCATTGACAGGCTAAGAAGTTTCCGAACCGCCCTCGTATTAATCTACATATTTGGAATATCACCCATTTAAGCGCAAGATGTAGATTTATTTTATTGAGACTTTTTGGTTTTCAGCAATAATGTATATATAGGTTAGGCGCAAAAGTTATCCTCCTATCAGAACATTTTTATATATTTTACGATTGGCCCCTAATGTCAATTCTGTTTTGAAATGTTTGCAGTAAACACATGCGAAATGGACGTTAATAAACAATGTTACGCTACATTGCTCCAGAACGCGGAGTATTGAATATCCTAAATCACCACCAAGAAGAACATGATTTCCGCGTGTAACCCACGAAGAGCCATTACATTCGCTCAAAGTCACTGTATAGTGTGCTGTTTTCGCTGGAGGAGTAATCGGATCTTTTTTCTTCGAAAATTTTCTTCGAAAAAATTTTAGTTTCTTTCACGCATGTTTGACAGACGTTATATATGAAAAACAAGTAAGCAAAGGCTATAGTCGTGCGGGGCCGACCATGGGATACCCTACAACACGACAACATGTTAGAAGCCCCTTGGCTTCAATTGTGTGATCAGGACATTTTTCCTGTTTTTGGTTCATTTGAGCCCCTAAATATTTTGCGATCATATCCAACAGCAAGAGGCCCCTCTGTATCTCCAAATTTAGACTCATCTATATGAATTGCTTGCCTACGATATTTGGCTATATTTGTCAACGAAATCAGCATAAATAAGCCAGAAGTTCGCCTTTTGTGTATTTCGGATATCGCATGTAAGCAATGCTGGTATTTTTCAGACAAAAGTAGTGGCCCATACTACCCGCTGTCCTAAACTCTAACTTCATGCGAGATTTCGTGTCCTTTAGTTTATATTTTCGTGTTCTTTGGTTTCTATTGAAAAAAATCGCATGCGATAAAAATATGAAAAAATTAAAAAAAATGTCCCAAAATACTACAAAATCTATATTAGCGTCATTATTGGCATCTTTTTATGTGATTTTCTTAGTTTTTATACATTTATGCAAAGAGGGCATTCTGAGTTGACAAAATTTGTCAAAATCGGTCCGCCCATTCTTGAGATATAAGCAATCTAACTAACATCCCCTTCCTTTGCATATCCAATTCCCTTCCTATATATATATAATCAATATGTTTATTATCGGCATCTACGTAACGGTCAGGATTGACCTGTTCGTCTCTTTGTGGTTTCGCCGGGATTAAAAATATTCGCGGTTTAATGAAAAATTTGACTTTTATTTAACACAAATGTTATGGTCTATTTTACCCTACAACAATATGTTTTGTGTAACACCTCAAAATATTGGCTTCCCACATAGGAAAGTATGTATGGATCTTCCTGTCTCGCCGAGCTGAGTCGATCTAGCTATGTACGTCCGTCCGTCTGTCCATGTTAATTTGTAATCATTCTACAGGTCGCAATTATGGCTCGATCTTCACGAAATTTAGAATGTAGGTGGGGCTAGGGCCAGAATAGAAGCCTATTGCTTTTGGAGATGATCGCATAATATTTAGGTGTTGAAATGGACATTTGGAATGGAACATTTTTCTGATTTTGCAGGTGCTCTACCGGTCGCAGAGCTTAGGGCTGAGCAGAAGTCTTCCAATTGTGATGTAATCGGGTAATATTTAGTGGGTGAAATAGACCATAACATTTGTGTAAAATAAAAGTAACATTTTCTATTGAACTGCGAATATTTTTAATCCCGGCGATACACAAATAGACAAACAGGTCAAATCTGACCGTTACGTAGATGTCGATAGTAAATATATCGGATTTATATAGCGAAATATATATAATGTATATATACAAAGGAAGGGGGTGTTAGCTGGAATGCTTATATCTCAATTCTGGACCGATTTTGACAAATTTTGTCAATTCAGAATGATCTTTGGCATAAAATATAGAATCTATAATCGCATGAAAAGATGTCAATAATGATGTTAATATTGATTTTGTAGTATTTTGTGACATTTTTTCATATTTTTTATCGCATGCGATTTTTACAATTTGACTTATAATATTGAAGTGTATATTTTATAATATTTTTTTCACCTTACAACACAGGTTGGTGTTATTATATACAGATTGCAATTATCGTCCGATCCTCACGAAAATTTTCACAAGGCTCAGAATGGCTAGGCCTATTGTTTTCAAAGATGTCCACAATATATTTAGGTGTTTAAATGGACCAACAACAAAAAATGTTCCTGATTTTGCAGCCATTATAAAGGTCACAAATAGAAACCAAATGACACGAAATCTCCATTGAAGTTAAAGTTTAGGACAGCGGGTAGAATGGACCACGATTTTTGTGTGAAAAATACCAACATTTCCATTCTACCGAAACGCTGATAATAACCTACAGGCGAAATACAAAATACACAAAAGGCGAACTTCTGGCTTTTTATGCTGATCTCGTTGACGAATATAGCTAAATATCGTAGACAAGCATATAGATGAGTCTAAATTTGGAGATACAAAGGAGCCTCTTGCTGTTGGAGATGATCGCAAAATATTTAAGGGTTCAAATGTACCAAAAACAGAAAAATGTTCCTGTTCACACAATTGAAACCAATCGACATGGAATTTTGCCTGAGAAGAGAGTAAAGGACAGGGAAGAAGTTTACATTCAGGATGACCATCGGATTATATTTAACTGTCACTAACAGCACGACGGTTTGCGTAAGTATTGGGCAAATGGGTAAGGGTAATATCTGGGCAATTCTATATGACATAATTTCAAAAGCGAAATCTTCCAAAATGGATTTGGACATAAGGGGACTTCTAAAATATTGTAGTGTTGTAGGGCATCACATGGTAGGCCCCGCACGACTATAGCCTTTGCTTACTTGTTAGGAATGTGTTCGACTGAAATGAACATAACGAATGGATAGATATTTCATCAGGGATGGGCATATTGTACTAGACTTTTGGTGCACTAAGAATTAAACAATTAGAGGTAGTGCTATTAAAACTTCACTAATATTAATTGACTTCGAATTTCATTCTCCGACGAACATTTGGATGTGGATTTTATGGAGGTATTTCTTTAAAGAAATATGTCTGGCGGATAATTGAATAACCTTGCCAAAATTGAGCTTTTTTAGAAGAAAACATCCATTGTCTTAACATCAAAATTTTCTCGTTCATTTCATTCATCATTCTGTGGGGAATCACAGTTTCCGAGGCCTTACTGTATAGATATATAAGACAAAATGCGGCGGCAATGAATATACGTGATCAACATCACCCATCAAAGCTCGACGAAGCTAGTCAGGCTATTTTTGGGGCGGTCACCGTATGAGAGTATTTGCCGGTTTTTGGTATTTAAAGTTTGAGAAAAATTATGGCAAAATGCATAATTATTTTTTCAGTTTGCCGACGCTCCTTCGTTGGTGCACAGCGACCATCGTCTGATGCTTCTATGATGTGCCCACGGCCATTTTAACGCTTCGAGAACTGCCAAGATTCTTGCAATGCTTCGATCCACACTCAACGGCATTCGAATACAGCATTGCATTTCTTAAACGCCGTCCTACAATAGTGCTCGCAAAGGATTAATGCGCTCCCGTGTTTGAGCGGTGGTATTTTGGGTTACTTTTAATTTTACGATCATATTTCGTACAACAAACATCACGTGAGTTGTGTTGTAAACTTGCTTCCATGCTCTGGAACCATCTAAATTTATACAACTATGCCAAGTTGTGTGTTCGGAGATGCCAATTTGATGGCATAATTTTAAGAAGCCCCTAGGCCCTAATGACGTCTTTCTCGTACTGTCTGAACTGTGAACAGCTAACATGCCGCACAACAGTTTTCAACCGAGTGGCAAATTTGGAAATGCGATTTCAGATCACGGCCCTCCCCTCTGCAAGAGTTGGCATCATGTGAGACAAAACATACCACAAGACGAATTGCGGCTTCCTTGTTCTGCGACTTTGATTAACGGAAGATCCGTTTGTTGGTCTTGGAATGACCATTAAAACGACAACACTTAGACGCCTGCTGCCGATGAACTGGTTGGAGTTAAGCCAAGAAAGATTCAATGAAAAGGCCTCTGCTGGCCTGATGGTCACTAGCATCGATTGTATTGATGGCTCATAATTGTTGGTCATGTCGAGTATTCATGTCGTTGTGTGCAAGGCACGGGGAGTGGACTTGCCAAATGAATTAGTTACGCTGCAGTGTGAAAATAATTGTAAATTCTGTTGCTACTGCAGTCGCTCCGCACAAACTTGAAAGTAACTTCTACGACCATTGATTAACTGTGCCGCAAAGACGACGTTGCGCCGTCCAAGTACTGTCGATGTCGACTTGATGACCCCCGGAGGTGTTAAAAATTGGAAAATGCAAATGGCAACATAAAAATAATTTATTTTTAGTATTTTTGCAGAACTTCTTCCCATTTGGAGGTTTCTAGCTTATTTGTGGGCAACAATCCCACAAAAGGCGAATGGGCGGCAGGAGTGGCTTAGCTTTTGTGGCTGTGCAACAAAGACATACTTCAAGTCCGGTAGCAATGCATTTCCATGCAACATAAACGACGACAAACTGTATAAACGGTAGCTGCAACAGTTGTCACTTAGTGGCGCATTCCGATTTCAAGTTGCAGTTGTTCTAATTCACCAAGGACTGAATTGCCGCAAAAGATGAAAAGAGGTTTTTTGTGGATAAAATATAGATGTAAAACCGGCAAGGAACGAACTAAAGCCGGGCGGGGTCGACTATAGATAGTGTGGCGTATCAAATGCATTTTTATACCCTCCACCATACTATGGAGGGTATATTAATTTTGTCATTCCGCTTGTAACTCCTCGAAATATTCATGTCAGACCCAGCGTAAAATTCTAAGACGATTTAGCCATGTCCGTCTGTCTGTCTGTGTGTCTGTCTGTCTGTCTGTTGTAATCACGCTATCTTTCGAACAAATTGAGATAGAAGGCTAAAATTTTGCACACATGTATTTTTTCCCAGTGGGCAGGTTAAGTTCGTAAATGGGCCATGTAGGTCCAAGTTATCATATAGCCCCCATATAACGGTACCTCCCGATATTCGGTATTTTGATGATTTTTGCGACATTATTCACCAGAATTATTTCAAATTTGGTATTTGAAGTTCGTAATGGATACTACAGCCTATATCAAAAAATGAGCCATGTAGGTCCACGTCTTCATATAGCCCCCATATAACGGTACCCCCCGATATTCGGTATTTTGATGATTTTAGCGACATTGTTTACTGGAATCGTTTCAAATTTGGTATTTGAAGTTCGTAATGGATACTTCATCCAATGTTAAAGAATGAGCCATGTAGGTCCACGTCTTCATATAGCCCCCATATAACGGTACTCCCCGATATTCGGTATTTTAATGATTTTAGCGACGTTATTTACAGACAACATCAACATTTACAAATTTCGTATGTGAAGTTCGTAATGGATACTTCAACACATGCCAGAAAATTGTCTGTGCAGGTCCACGTCTTCGTATAGCCCCCATATAACGGTACCCCCATATAACGGTACCCCATATTCGATTTTAGCTACATTATAAACAGATTTTTCTTCAAGTTTCGCATTTAAATATTGTAATAACTTATGACAAAAGTTGCCTATGCAGGCCCACGTCGTCGTATAAGTATTCGGTATTTTTAAGATTTTAACAGAATTTTTAACGGGTTTTATTTTTTGGAAATTGCCAAATTTGTACCAAATGGTGGAGGGTATTAAAAGTTCGGCCCGGCCGAACTTACAGCTTTGTTACTTGTTAATTATTTATTTATCCAATAGCAATCGGTATTGAATGCGTACTATGGGTTTAGAAAAATTTGAAATCGGATGGGATGTATCATTGTTGACATCAGACAAGGGGGAAATATATGTGGGAGCTATATCTAAATCTGAAGTGATTTCGACAACATTCGGCAGTGTGTAATAGTCTCTTCAAATTGGATGCCATTTCCTGTTGCGTATTACAAACAATTGAAGACAATGACATAAGACCCGGTACCAGTGGCAAACAACGTTTACTAAACTCCGACTCATCTAACAAAAACTTAAAAATTAAAAAAAAATGGCATAAATCCTGGAACTTCTATCAATGCAACATAACCAAAAGACAGAAATATTTCAATGGGAAGATTTTTTTATATTTTTTGTCATAATAGATTTAGCATCAATTTCAATATTATTAAAGTTTATTGGCAGTGACACGTCAATTTTATTTTGGTATTCGGTTATTATATTTACTACAACCGTAAATTCACCCTCACATAGGCATGAGTTAGTAAAGGGGAGAAGGAGGAATTTTGTTATTGCTTTGTGATTGAAAGTATTTTTCAGACAAATCAATACGCGCTGTACTTGCTTTGGCCGACAAATTAGTTGGTAGTTCGTCCTGAAATGGATTACATATCAAATTCGACGTTTCGAGCTTTTTCATTTCTTCTTTGAAATAGGTAACAAAGTTATTTCTTAACATGATAAATGATTGGCAATTGCAGTAAATACGTTCATCTCTGGCTGCACTTGACCTTCCCACTGTACACTGCTGGAAATATTGCAACATTAAAAATTAAAATATTAATTTAGTATATATTGTACTTAGGTTAAGTTTGGTTTTAGTTTTTCAGTCTAGATTCCACGAGGCACGCTCTCAATGTGTTGTAGTGTCGGGAAGAAACATGTAAACATCTCTTTGCTGTTTAGCGAACAGTTTCAAGTTCTTGAAGATTGTGTAACTTAAAATTGGTATGTGTTGAAAAAAAGTCTCAATAAATTAAAATTGAAATGACTTAGCTCATATGTACTGATGCTTTGGAGTAAAACATGCGTACGCAAGCAGTTTTTTTAGGGAAACCCCCCACTCGATTTTAAACACCATTCCCCCATTTGCAGGGGGTGGCGTTATTCTTTGGCCATTTTATTTTATGGTATTACATGGCAACAACGAGTTAAATGAGTCGAAAATTTTACGCTCCTTTAAAATGTGGGTGACGAAGAGTGGCAAAACCAATGTTGTCTGAAGTTGTTGTTTTTATAATTTCGTGATATTATTTTTCAGAACATTTTCACCAAGAGTGTAACCATTGATTCTCCTCCACCCATTACGTGAAATGTATGTTTTTACAAGGATATTGTCTGGGATAACGATGGTATAGACACAATGTGAAGGCAGTGGTGTGTAAAGCGTTTGTGGAAGCAGCGTTATAGCATACACTCCCTGCCAGTGTGCATAAAAACGCTGGCACTTATGTGTCTACATAAAACAGGACGATTGTGGCGGCAGCATCACAATTAGGTAGTGTTGCCAATGGAATTAGGGATATATTTTTTAGCCTGAAGTAGATCGTCGAAATTAGAAATAGTGGTATTAAAAATGACGGAGTTCTTTGGTTAACGTTGTTCTGTTAAAGGTTACTTTGCTGGGGTTTGCAGAATGTTGTACCCTAATATCGCACGAAAGAGAAAAACCATTTAAACTCTCCCCTCTCTGCATTCTATCGGCAATAGGTATGATGGCAGGAGTGGCGGCAACACTTTTTTGGCCAAACATGAATGGCGGCAATGGCATCAACAACTTTTTCCTCTAATCCTCGACAAAAACAAGAGACAAGGCAACTCAACCAAAAACTTGTTGGTAATTTGTAAAAGAGCGCGTCGAAAAGTTTGTGGCGTAAAACGATGTAGAAAAAAGGGGGATTGGGCGAAACCAACGACCGATAGAAAGTTTCTTTTTAGCCAAACAGCGATTAAACGAATATAAAAGTTTGTGCTCGGTGCGTTCCCCTCCGGTTCATTTTTTAATGCTTTGGGACGCAATGGAAGTTTTTTAAAATCCTCCAAGTTAATTTCGTTAGAAGAACTTTTCACCCTGGAGAAGGATTTTGCTGAAACTCTTTGGTATTACCATTGGAGAAAGGACGGAGCACCACGTTGCTGAGGGGGAAGACCTTATGGCGACTGTAGTTGATGAAATTTATTAAGTGGGGGAGAGAATTCAACTCGAATATGTATTAAACCGATGGTTTAACAAGTTGCAGTGAAGGCGAACAAACCATGAAATAAGATAAATTAGTAAACTTAGTAAACTATAACACCATTTGTGAGTGTAATCAGAGAGAAAACTAAAGAAGAAAGAAGATTCCACGTTTGTCCATCGGCAGAGCACCGTCTATAGTAGTCCGATAGTTATCTCGATTTCAAGTCTTGAAGCGTAAGATCTCCTTAAAACTTTCATTCAAAATATTGAAATGTTTATTTTTTTTTTTCATTTTTATTCTGTTTCCTCCAAAATTGAATGCTTTTAATAAAAATGCAACCCCAATACAGGTGGTACAATCGACAGTATTTCACCATAATTTTCGAATGTTACGGAAATTATTTAAACAAGCCTCGTATTTATTTGGTTGTATGGCAGCCAACCTAACTCTATTTTTTACTGTTTTAGGACAATTCAGGGGTGCGGTTACACCAGCATGAAAGATAAAACGAGATTGCGAGTGTAGATGTTCTATTTAATGTCGTTGTGTTGGTGTACGCCTGTTTTCCCATTGCTGCTGCCATTTTTAAGGGCTGTCGATGTTGTGCAAAGTTCGCTTAACAATAGGATTTATGTATCAACGCTTTAAACTTTTTTAAAGATAACGTGCATTTAATTGGCGCAGTTTGCATGATTACGACAACGCCACACATATTATGCGAAACAAAAACGCCAGCAACAACATCAGCCTACCAAGCATTGATTGCGACTGTGGAAGGATTGCCACGAAGGATAGCACTTTCGTCAGCAATAACATTTTTAAACATATCAAATGTGTATTCGTTATGGACCAATGATATAAATCATATAGCGATTTTATCTGGAATGTGACACCACAAAAGCTGCAAACATGGTGTTTGTCAAGTTGAAGATGATCCCTCGTTGGCCTGCACATAAAACACTTTTCGCGGCACTTGCCAATCGAGCTTCCCTGTTTATAAAAAAAATTAAACCAAATTATATAGAAATAGAAATGACTTCGCTAAATATTGAAATTATTTGAGCACCACTGCCACCAACAATTTGAATTTTTGCTAGTTGTTGTTACTGTTTGGGCAGTGGAGCCCATTAATTTGTGATAAAGTTCATAATATGCATCCATCATATGGGAGGTTTTAGTTTTCAGGTATAATATGGACCACAACTTATTGCACCCATATCCGTTCATTTGAGAAACAGTTTTTCCGAAGAAGTTATGTGATCAATGGTATGCATTACCATTCAAGAAAGGTTTGACAAAAGTAATGCATGAAATTGACACCTACCCTAGATGCCGTCAAAAAGTATGCATGAATTTGCTTTTGGTTATCGGATTCATGTTTTCTTCACAAATGCCTGTCCTTTCATCGATTTTTATTATAAGAAGTAAAATAGTATCTGTCGGTTTTGCCCCCAGCCTTGAGTTATGATTATTCAAACTGTTGACCCTTTATGGGGGAGGTTCTGAAGCACTTGGACAATATTGACCAATTCGTATATAACCCAAGACTGATAAAAATATTACAACGTTCCAGATTTGGACTATATCGACTACTTCCTGTACTATATATAAGATATGTGCAAATTTTTGGAAAATGTGGAAATAGGCGTGAGGTAACAGATATAGCGGACCGAAGTATTCCATTTTCATACTTCATCTAATACAGATTAAAATATTGGTATGTGCAAAATTTGAAGGAAATCGAACATTCATATGTTGATTTTATGTGAAATCATAATTTTCGATAAATTACATATTCATATCAGATTTCTGGTTAAGATTAATATTTAGTTGTAAAGTAAGTTGTAAAGAATCGCTGACTTGTTTCGCAAATTATGGCAGATATAAGTATTGGAAATTGTGACCCTTTGTGGGTGAGGCACCATATATATCATCTTCACACCAGATATTGCGTTAGCAAAAATATAAATATTTTGACCCTTTTTGGGAGGTACTTAATGAAATGGACCGATAAAATCCAATTTTCCAACATTTTGTGTGGGAGGTACCAGAAGGAGTGTACCGATATTGCCCATCTCCGAACTTGATCTAAGTCGATCCAAGTTTGGATCAAATCGGAGTTATCGTGCGCATCAGCCAGATAAATGGACAGACAGACGGATGGACAATGCTAGAACGACTCCAAATGTCCTAAAAACGGTCCATCCGATTAGTTCAATTTTGGCATAATCTTTTCAACATTTCGGCCGGCCATGAGCAATAATTGTTTTAATATTTTTGGCGTCTAGTAAAAGGGCTTTTCCAGAACCTGTACGAATCTACTAGTTTTGCTATTTTTTTTTTTTTTCGATATCATAAAGAGAAAATCAGTTTTCGTAGTCAAAGCTTTTACATTATTGCAGTTCTGGAACAGACCATACTTTCCTTTATGATATGTAATTACAATTGCTCTGCTTTTAGGGGATGCTGTAGTCTATGTCTGCTTCTTGTCAGAATTATTCCATGTTATATACAACAATTTGTTTCTAAATATTTGATATTTTCCTCATTTTTTTGAAATGAGTTTGATTTTTTCTTGAAAATATGATCTAAACTGTTCTGCCTTTCAATTCAATGGAAAAACTAGTTAATATCTTTAATACACGACCTGCAAAGTGTGTTTCTTCCAATAATTAATTTTAAAAATATTTTGGGTTTGTTTTTCAAAACAATAAATATATACACACACGGGCACACTTAGAAAAAAACTGTAGTTAGCTGGTAGCTCTAGCTTATATTTTTTATTGTATCATGCAAGAATCTACTAGTTTTGCATTTTTTCCGATATCATGAAGGTAAAATCTATTTTCGTAGTAAATCTTTTACATTCATGCATTTCTGGAACAGAGAAATTGTTGCTATCCTGGAACAGAGCGAATAATGTATTTTAAAAGCAACATTGGCCGTCGTATGGGCTTTAATATGAACTCTTCATAGGCCGTGGTTGGTACTTTGTAGCAATGTTATCATGATTGGTAAATAAGAAAATGTTAACAATGTGGTATTTAAGTTCGTCATTCCGTTTGTAACTCATCGAAATAATAATATTAGGCCCAACAAAGTTATATACATTCTTGATCAGCGTAAAATTCTAAGACGATTTAGCCGTGTCCGTCTGTTGTAATCACACTAGAGTCAAAACGAATAAAGATAGGAAGCTACAATTTTGCACCGATCTATAATTTGTCGTTCCATGATATCCCGATATTCGGTATTTTGATGATTTTAGTCACATTTTTCAATGACATTGTCTGAAATTCTACACAAGGATTTCTCTGTGAGTACTTTACCCCCTGGAAGAGAATTTTTAGTACAGCACTCATATAAGGCTACCCCGAGATATTCGATAATAATGTCGCGAAGATCATTATTCACCGGAATTGCGTCAAATTTCGTATTTGAAGTTCGTAATGGGTACTACAACCCATGACGGAAAATTGTCTATGCAGGTCTACGTCTTAGTATAGTCCCCATACAACGGTACCTCCCTTTATTCGGTATTTTGATGATATTAGCGAAATTATTCACTGGAATTGCGTCAAATTTCGTATTTGAATGTTAAGGTTTTCATTTGAGTGGTATTTCTCGACGAACTTTTTTTTTTTTTGAAAATTTTCTTTTCTTTCTTTACTTGTTGACATGTTCTTTCGCTGAAGTCGCTTGGACCCATTGTAAGTTCTTTTTTATGAATCCCTTTTTGGGGTACTATAATAATTTTGTAGATTTTTGTCAACTATTGAAACAGGGCGATTTTACTCCATAACTATTTAAGAAAGCATAAATTATATCTACTTTAAAATGGATTTATATCTAGATTTGTACGTAGTGTGGATTTCATATTTAGAGATAGTCTCGGACGCATTTGGTAAGTGCGTTTTCTATTGTCTCGGAACACGAGATATTAATCAACAATCATTTTAAATCGACAATAGCCTCCTCGCCATCTAGGTTTGACGATGTACCCTTGCCGGACAATGGGCACGACATCGTCCATGTTTCGATAAAGCTTTTCTACCCATTGCAGTCGGACTTACCTACCAACAATATAGCCATATTTAAAGGTATTAATCAAAATGAATTCCACCGGAAATCAAATCAATTTTCGACTCGATTGATTGCTTTTTTATTCTGTTTTGTTGTGTGTTTTTCGAATGCCACCAATTGATATTCTTTGATGACTCTATTAGAGAAAACCTGTGGGCAAGATGAAATGATACACCACAGACCGAGCGTGTCTGCGTGGTTCATTTGATTTCTTCATTTGTCAAATGGAACGATGGACGATGCTGGCACGTTCAGCGGAATGCTGTCCAGTCGCTGTGTTGACATTTTGTAGGTTTGTTTTGCTCATAATCGGCTTAAATTGATTTAAGTCATAAACGGCTGATTGGCGACAAATTTCTTCATCAACTCGAATAAATAAATAAAGTGTTAATATCGTATTCACACTGTTTGCTGCCCTCACAAGCTGAATCGATCTTCGGAATTTGAAAAAAAAAAAAACTGCAAACTAACGTTATGACATCAAATGTCAAAACAATACGGAGCCCATCTTCGAGCAATTAGAATAAAATCAAGACGAATACTCCATAAATAACAGTCAAATCGACGGCATTAATACGCAGCTGATCCGATCTCATCTGTCGTTCGATGATAGATACGTATGTAAGAACTGAATCGAGCCGATTCGAATGACATACATAAATATGTATGATGTATAAACTCTACTAATTTGAAATCGTTGTTGTCGATCGAAATTAGCATTAAAATACGACGACGTTAAACTAAACGTCCGACATTAACACAATGAGTGACAGCGAGTTTTGGTTTCATCGTCGACCAAATGTCAAAATATTTGTCTTCATAATGGAACGCTACTCGAATCGTACAAACATACATAAATATGTTAATATGTTCGTTTTGTCCCTACATTTGACCATCATTTGGAATACGGTTTAATCCGTGGTACTAGAGTAGCGACATCGATAGCCACATCAGGGGTGTCCCATTGTGATTTGATGTCATTTGATTATTCAAATCAGATCAAATGAAACGAAACAATCAAATCGTTTCATATCGATTGAAGACAAAACTAGTTATGCTGCAACAACGATAACAACAACCTCGACATATTGGTGTGAGCAGGGCAATTAAGCCGATTTAATCAATTAAAATAACACAAATAACCGACATAAAAGCCGATGATAAGACGTGAGTGCGCGTGTGTGTGCGTGTGTGTTATGAAAAGAAAGCTGCGCTCTCCACTAATAGCAATGGTTAAGACATACATATGAACATCTTTCCAATCACACATCATGCATTCTGGTTATATCCATTTGTAACGCGTGTGCGTCATCGCGTCATTTTCAGCCGTGAAATGCATCTCCTCACGTCATTAAAAGGAGTTTATTCCCACATTTTCCTAACGATCAGTTGGGGTCGAATGTTGTGTCACGAGTTCTTGAAAAGATGAAATGTGTCAAAAGTTGCCGTCTCCGTTTCCCATTCAAGTATCGCGATATGCGAAAACACAGATGAAATCGAAACTTTCTTATGCTCATATGAGTATGGGCTCCAGCTTTCTTTGGTCACAAGATAGAGTACGTTAATGGATCACGATCATCCATCTATGCGATGTTATCTCCTCGGAACGGAGTAGTCGTCGGTCTTGTTTGACACCAGTTATCATTTATGTTTCGCTGAATGTGTAAAAATCGTTTTTCACGCTCTGCTCCCGACTTTGTGCGTTCTTCGTATGTTGCATATGTTTGCATTGGCGCATTTCCTTGGTGCTGACATTGTTCTTGTTGTTGTTGCTATGTGATCGGATGAGTGTAATTATTCAAAGTTCGACAATGTACCTGTTATTTTCGTTGCCCATTCCATTGCCCCGTTGTCGGTTGCTGACTATCAAATTGCCAACTTCCGTGAAAACAAGCAGTCGCTTTTCCAGAGCAGGTTAGACCGAAGCACAACAATCATGCAAAAAACATGTCGCTTTTCGCATATCATTACGAATGCCGGCTACGCTCGTCGACAGAGCGATCTCTAATTAAAGACATGATCTTGATAATCAGTAAGATTTAAAGAAAAAAAGTAGTGTCTTTGATGGGAAGTATGGCAGCACTGGTAATACTTTGAATACCCTCCACCATTTGGAAAGAATTAGAAATTTTTCAAAAAAAATAAAATCCATTGAAAATTCTATTAAAATCTTTGAAATAACTAATATCGGAAGGTGCCGATATATGGGGGGGGGTATACGATATTGTAGACCTATATAGACAAACCTATGTCAGGGGGTAAAGTACTCACAAGAAACTCCTTGGGAAATGGCATTATATGGATGATATACGACCGTTGAATTTGTCTCTATAGGTCCACAATATCGCATATACCCTCATATATTGACACCTTCCGCTATTAGGTGATATTAACAGGATTTTTAATGAATTTTTTTTTGAAAATTTTTTAATTCGTTCTATACGATGGAGGGTTTTCAGGTTCGGCCCGGCCGAACTTACTGCTTTTTTACTTGTTTTATTAATATCCCGTCAAGGTACCATAACCAAAGATTCATACTGATGTCTCCACCGAAAGTATTTTTGGCCATTGTTCCCATACGACCTCGACCACTGTGCACTGGACAGAAATGCTTATTGATTATACGCTGCATTTCCAAAGAATTCAAGTTTAAGTTTTTATGACCCAACCTTAAAATATATAAATGATTATTAATTTTATTTTGTTTATTTTATAATTAATTTCTTTTTAAAAATTATCTAGCTTTTGGAGCAGAAAAAAATATTTAAAAAAATCCTAACCCATAGATTAGATGTTGTATTCTACCTGGTAGAAGAATATGGATAAATGCATCAACGGTTAAGAACATTGATATGTCAAAATTTTTAAAATGTTTTATCAAAAATAAGTATATTTTTATATATTTTCTTATACGGCGCAAATCGGTGGTTGTTATAATATGAATTTTTCAACAATTGTTACAAATTTCAATAACTTTTCATCAAATTCAAATTCAATTCCAAAATCGGTTCGACAGTTCATTGTTCCAGCAGTTGTGTCGAAGCGACAATCTGTATTCTTCTACCATGGTATTCTATAAGCAATATAAAGGACATGCATCGCGTGGCCCTTAACATGTTCTGGAATCCGTTCGATTCCCACTATCACTTTTTCATATCGAGAATGGCACGATCTCTCTTGCAATTTCTCAGTTACTCAACTGTTAAAATTGTACTCTTCGAATCGCATTTGCTCTGTTACAGAACCTGAAAGAATCTACTAGTTTGGAAATTTTCTTCGATATCATAATATAACAAGTAAAAAAACATTAAGTTCGGCCGGGCCAAACTTTTAATACCCTCCACCCTAGGGTAAAAGAACATTAGAAAAATGTGGCAAAAAACATTAAAATGCCGAATATCGGGAGGTACCGTTATATAGGGGCTACACCAACACGTGCACCTATAATTACAATGTTTCGCCACACGAGCTAGGACCCATTATGACCCACAAATACCAACTTTTACACAAATCAGTGAAAAAATGTGGCATAAATCATCAAAATACCGAATATCGGGAGGTACCGTTATATGGGGACTATACCAGAACGTGGACCTATACATGCAATGTTTTGCCACACGCTCAGGGATCCGTCATGACCTACAAGTACCAATTTTCAGACAAATCCGTGAAAAAATGTAGCATGAATCATCAAAATACCGAATATCGGTAGGTACCGTTATATGGGGGCTATACCAAAACGTGGACCTATACATGCAATGTTTTGCCACACGCTCAGGGATCCGTCATGACCTACAAATACCAATTTTCAGACAAATCCGTGAAAAAATGTGGCATAAATCATCAAAATACCGAATATCGGTAGGTACCGTTATATGGGGGCTATACCAAAACGTGGACCTATACATGCAATGTTTTGCCACACGCTCAGGGACCCGTCATGACCTACAAATACCAATTTTCAGATAAATCCGTGAAAAAATGTGGCATAAATCATCAAAATACCGAATATCGGGAGGTACCGTTATATGGGGACTATACCAGAACGTGGACCGATATATCTCATTTTCAATACCAACCATCCTAGAAACAATACACATACTTGTGCCAAATTTCAAAGGTCTACGTCAAATAATGTGGGCTCTATCGTGATTTCAACAGACAGACAGACAGACGGACATCGCTAAATCGTCTTAGAATTTTATGCTGATTATGAATATATATACTTTATGGGGTCTACGACGAATATTTAGAGGTGTTACAAACGGAATGACAAAGTTAATATACCCTCCTACCCATGGTGGAGGGTATAAAAATCGGCTATCGTAGCAAAAAGTTATACACTTTTACAGTTTTGAAACAGAGCAATTTTGTGATAATTCGCTCAAAATATTACAAATAATTAGGCTATCGCACATACATACATTATTAACAATTAAAATCTCTAAAAATAACAAGTTCTACACAAACACTACTTCTAATATTTAAAAAGGAAAGTTTTGCGTTAAGGACTGCGTAGTAGTGACCGGTGTGTCTGGTTACCCTAAAATTTGTAACAATTGTTACAAATTGTTACTGACATTCGTCTGTTAACCCGAAAGTTCTGCAAAAGCGAGCGGTTGGAGAGAGAAATTTTGACAGTTTGCAAATTTTGACAGTGAGAGTTTGCAAATTCTTGTTGGAAAAGTTCTTCTTGCAATCACTTGCAACTCTTCTTCTTCTTCTTCTCATTCATCGACATTCAATCGGATGTTTTCTATTGTTTGTTTATCTGTTTTTGTGCTTTTAATTTGAAAATATTTTTTTTTGAAATTAGCAGGATTAATTGTTTTTGAACAACAACTTTACAAAATGTGAAAAAAGTAAATATTAATATGTTATAGGAAAATTTCCAACATTTTTAGACAAACGCCATTAGCAACACGTTTAAAGGATTCCATGGAACACATTAAATCTATCCTTATTTTATTTCTCATATTTTTTATTTAATTGCTAATTTCCTTTCTATTTATAAAACTTGTAATATTGGTGGTGCTTTATTTTTTTTTTTGGGAGACAAATTGGTTTGTTTCGACAAAACAGCTGATTAGTTGCAAGCTTCTGTTTACTTTTCGCATTTTACATGCAAAAGAGAATAAAAGTACGTTACTATCTCAGAAAGATGTTGCTGGACAATTTTTGCAGGAAAAGTAACCAGATGCGCCTAATGTCATTTTACTTCTCCCATTAGAGAGTAAGAGAGATTTCCTCTCGCAGAATTAAGGCCTGTTTAGGAGGAATTTCATTTTACCATAGACTAATGAATATATAGACATCGGAATGTTAGTTTAGTTTTTTTATGCAGATGGCTTTTGCATAGTACAAACGGTTTTTTTTTGCTGAACTTTTGAGCAAAAAGACAAAATTCGGCTGATACATTATTTGAATTCGTCCAACAATTTCAAGAGATGTCAATAATATGGTATTTTTTTTTGTTTAAACTTTTTTTAATTTACAATCGAAAAAAAATAAAATATGAAAAACAAGTTTTTTGACTTACAGCCATAAAAATACACAAATTCTGGAGACACAGCCAAGTTTATTGTCACAACTGATAAGTAGGAAATTCGATGTTACTTTATTGTGTCGATGCGAAATTGTTTCTTTTTCGCTCTAATAACAAATTTTGACAATAAACGTAGGTGCCAGAGTTTTTTTGGGAATTCGCCTTCTGGTAGATGGATCGGAACTGACGCAAAAGAAATGTGGTTTTATCGAAATCCTTTAAAATGAACAGACAGAGCTGTATTTTTTACCAATTCGCTTCCTCGCCGACCATATATAGGCCATGGCTCTAATAACAAATTTTGACAATAAACGTAGGTGGTAAAGTTTAATTTTTTTTGAATTCGCCTTCTGGTAGATCTTATAATTGGAACATGTATAGTACCAAGGTAGATCTACAAGGTAGTCGCATCAGCCCAGCTGACGGCACCTTTAAATGTCAAACAAGTTGTTGTAATGTTGAATTCGCCCTAAATGAATGCAACACAAAAACAAAGTTTGTTTATGTCTTCTTCATTAAAAGTATTTTTTTCTAACCTGATTACCAGTAAAAAAATGAAAAAGAAAAATATTTTGTTGCTGGTTATTGGCCAAATTATTAAGATTTTGATTACAGATATTCATATTCTGCTGCTGAATATGTGGGGTACGTATGGCCATATGCATTGGTGCCCTAATTTTGCATAGAACAATTCGCATATGTACACTGTTAACATCCGATACATTTTGGGCAATGTCGCTGGAGATGTTAGCGGGTGAATCCATGCCATGTGGTGCAATTTTATTCAAATCCTAGTTGTTGAGATTATGTTCAGCACTGGCCTTGAAATGTAATTTATCGTGGACATTTCCAGGCGGCCCAGACATAGAAGATATTACAGTTGTGGGCTTGTAGAAACATTTCGAGGGCTAACTATTAACGTGGGACTTTGGCAATGGTCATCGAGAGTCGTATTCAAGGTAGATCTAACAGGTAACCGCATCGGCGAATTGCTACAACAAAGCAACTTTTGTGGTCCCCTCAAATGTCAAAATTGACATCTAAGGCGAAAAACATAGATTCGACATGACATTTAAAGGTTGCGGCAAATTTGTTTCAACCAATCAGAAACGAGGTGTTTGTTTACATTTTATTTTGTGTGCCTCTCGTCGTAAACGAACTTCGCAATAAAAGTTTTTATTGTAAAACAAATAAGAGTAAAATAAGTATTAATTGTAGTATTGCGATATTTTTTAAACCAAGAAACTTATAATGACTATATTTTACTGGTTTAAACCGAAAGTTTTCCGGAACTGCAAATGACAAGAGTCGAATTCTGGCACCACTTCCCGTGATGTGCTTTGGGAATCTTATATGTTGAGGCTAACTTAATTCTTAAAGCTGCACTCCATTCTATACTCCTTCCTTTCTGATTGGTTGAAACAAATTTGCCGCAAACTTTAAATGTCATGGCGAATATATTTTTTTCGCCTTAGATGGCAATTTTGAAATTTGAGGTTGTGGTACCCTTTGCTTTGTTGTAGCAGTTCGCCGATGCGGTTACCTGTTAGATCTACCTTGTATAGTACTAATTGTGGTCGCAATCAGAGTTGAAAATTTTCACATTCGAACGCACTGGTTGGTATGAATAAAATGTGTATGTTTTAAAACTGTCCACGTTTAAAAGGCCATTCATTTCGGCGGAATAACGAATACTTCGTGGAGCCCCATCGCCGGATTATTGACCTTGTTTTAAAGGTAAAACGGAACGAACTATTAACATCGCTCATTGAGAGAAGCTTTAAAATAAGCTTAAAAGAATGAAAAACTAGAAAATATGTCAAAAATATAACGGTAATGTTTGGAAATCGACACAACTGCGCGTCGGAATTCGGCAATTATGGTTCTATATTTCACTCCTTCAAATTTGTCCTACAATTTTTCAATGAGAGCGTCATTCCCAATTATATTCCCGTAAATGTCCCCAAAAGGTTGTACCAAAAGTGGTGAAAGTTATGGATCAGAGTTGACGCAAAAGAAATGTGATTTTATCGGCATCCTTCCATAGATCTTTCGGTTTAACTCGACTGATCACGCCGCATATGCTCCAATTGGCAGAAAGTCATACGTTTATAGCGATGGAATGGGCATATCTTACGTGCACTGGCTGTGCAGGGTAGGCAATAGGAAACTCCATAGTTGCTTGCAGAAGTTATGACAGCGTTCTGATGTGGACGAGGTCGGAGTGGTTACTACCAGGCAGTCGATCATCACAAAC
Organism: Musca domestica; assembly: GCF_030504385.1. Classification (NCBI taxonomy): domain Eukaryota; kingdom Metazoa; phylum Arthropoda; class Insecta; order Diptera; family Muscidae; genus Musca; species Musca domestica. Next base: position 14,123,066 of record NW_026712245.1, on the reverse strand, counting down.
CAATAATTATGATCTTAATGTACAGCTAATTGTGCAGCAATTGGGTTTGTTCTGTTTCGTTGTCAGGCTTGCCAGACTGTCGGGGTATGGTGCAGTGCGGTGCCGTGACGTGGCTAGGCTTTGTTGTTGCAACAGTTTGCCAACGTTTGTTTGTGTTGCTAGCGTGTACTTGTAACGAATGATAGGCAACCACCCCCTGACAACGTCGAGTTCTCCGCATCCATTTGCCCGGCGAATGAGTGGCTGGTGGTGATTTCGATGTTGGCTTCTGTTTGAAATATTTTAATTGCATCGCATTTAATTTCGACGTCTTTGTTGCAGCTCCTACTTCTGTTGCTGTTGCATTATTGGCTGTGGCTGAGCTGTTGTTGTGATGTCTTTTTCCACTTTGCGGACAGCCAGAGGAAGACCAGACCCCGATGCAGCACTCGGCTAAGTTGTGTGCTTGGAAGGCGGATTGTTGATTGCTCTGGTTATGGCCATTGCTGTAGTTTATGTTTTTTCAACAGCTGTTAAATTAGTTCAACACTTTAGATGACGCATGTTCCTCAGGCATGACATTCAACTGACAGTTGGTAATCTCTGGTATGTTTGTAATTTTGATATAATAACAGAAGAGTGTCAACGTTTCAAGATCTTGCTGCTGCTCGTTGTTGGAAACGGCTGGCGGATGAGAAAACAACTCGGTCGAAATCCATGGCTGTGTCCCGTTTGGAAGCATTATTTCGTAGTTTACAACGTCCATCCGTATTGAGTGGTTCTGCATTTTGCAATCATGCATTGTCTGGCTATGATATGGGTGCGGTCGGTAGCTGTAGTCGATTATGAGCAGTTGTTCGTGTTATGTCTGTGGCCATGTCCCCAACACATTATCACTTGTTTCAGCTAAGGCGTCAAACAACAATACATGTTACATGACTTTTAAGTGGTGTCGATGTTTTACGGAACTGAGCGAGGCTTGGCAATGGTTCAAAATTGATCAAATCTGAATCGCCTACGAAGTCTGAGCCACCAGTGCAGTGGCCCAAGTTTTGTTTCGTCTATGGGTATTTGTATAATAAGGGAGGAGAGAGAAGATAAAAATTTGCATAAGTGTGTGTGTGTGTGTGTGTGTGCGTGTTTGTGTGTATGTGAGGGAGGCCTCGTGGTGCAGAGTCTGCCACAAGACGTCGTTATGTCTGAGGGGTTTGACGCTGTCAAACATAACTACTATGGAAAACAAACATGGGATCGACAATCGATTTGCCGTTCGTTTAGCCCTGCATTCCTAACTGTGGCATTCAACCCGAAATGATAAAATATTGTAAAACATTAATACCCTGTCAACACATACATTTATTGTGTGACTGGAGCAACAGATCCCAACACTGGCACATCACTGTACCAGCCGCCACTCGGCCGACCGCAGTCTTCGGACTCATTGGGCACGACACTACCTGTGGATAAGACCGTCTGATTCTCATTTCTCGTTCGGAACCGTTTCTGGTTAATGATCAGCCATAATTTAGCAGCACAAATCGTTTGACATTTTTATACCCCTGTGCTTCGTGCCATGGGCGAGGGAGACGCGCCGAAGGATGCGCTGGGTTGGTTTTGGTTTGGCAATGTTTCGCATGTCGAACGATTAATGTGCGATCAGCAGAAACAACAACGTGAACAAATCGCAGGGTCGGTCGATTGGAGCTCGCGACTTTTGTCTTCTTGTCGTGCGTAGTGGCAACGTGTTGATGGACGTTGGCTGCGTTGCGTTTGGGATGCTGGAATCTGGTTTTTATTGATACTTGTCGATTCTGGTGTGGTGTAGTATTTATCATTATTTCCTCCTCGTACGTCGGTATGCAAAACATCCCGGAACGTTATGAGGTGAACTCGAAGACACACGTCTCAGAGTTACTGTTGTTGCTTTTGTTCGTTATTAATGATGATTTTGATTTTGTTGTATCAGATAATGTCTGGGTGTTTGATTATGAGTCCCTTGACTGACTCTGCAGGTGGTCATGTATGGCATTAACGTGTTTGTTTTTGTTTTGTTCCGTTGGTTTTGAATTTGTGGTGGGTACGCTTTCTTGTTCCATTATCCTTGAATTAAGTTCAACCAGCGAGAATCATCTTTTAATGATCATCTAAAAGATATTTTGTCGAGCCATTGGCAACTTCATGGGTCTCCAACTCGTTGGTTTAAATGTGCAAACTTTGGTGTGGCCCTATACAAAATATCACATTTTTTTACTAACAACTTTTCTCAAATATGAAGTCTTCAAATAAATGACAGTTTCATATTTTTATTAAATTTGTATGTGGCCTAGATCACACGAATAACTTATGCTTCTAAAATGTATATTTTTTCAATTTCCGAAATATAAGTTCTACAGAAATACAAATGGATACAAACTGTGTGAAACCGGGAATGTGTAGATCACAAAAATATTTGCTAACAATCTGCACGTCTCAATTCGGTAAATTGGTAACAGTTTCACTTTCCGGTGGCTTATTCCAGAAGCATAAATGTGTTTTTAATTAATTGGCAATGCGCGGGCTATGCCGTGTATGAGATTTGTTGACGGGAAAAGACAAAAAACGGATCTTCAAGAGATAATTATTTTTTTCGCACGATGCGGCCACACTTCTCCATTTAACTTTTGTGGCTGTCGATCTGACGGCGGTGAGCCATTTTCCATCCAAAATTTGTCTATTTCATTTGAAGAACGGGAGACTGGAGCAAATTGCACGCAATAAAGTATTTTTAAAACTCAATTTCACGCCGTGTACTTGTAAAGAAGGGCAACGTAAGCAAATGACAGCGACGACCCAAATCGCAAACGGAGTAAAGCGTGCCGGCCGATGGGTACAGCATTGCTTTCTCCAATTTTGAATTTATTTGCCGGAACGATTTTACAAATGGCTTACTCGCTTAACGGTTGACTCAAACAGCACTTGCTGTTGGAGTTAGACAAAGGGTTGGGAAAGGGTTGTTTCGAGTTTTAGCTGGTTTGTTAATCTTATTTTAAATATGTTGTGATTCCAGTGCCAACTTGTGATATTTCGCACATTTGAGTTCGTATTGAAGGGGTGAGATGGAGCGAGAAATGATTGCGTCTTGACGCTCAAGGACTCTTGAACTCAATTTCAAATAATAGTTTGCAAACGCAAACTATTGAAAAAAAAAAAACAATCTTTTATTCGAGCGGTAAAAAGTGCGTTACAAAACAAACCAAATTGAATCTTTCAAAAATAGAACGCGTTAATCTAAAAATGAATATATTGGGGGTTGGGTTTTACAAAGTAGAGGGAAAAAGGCCGTCGAAAGTAATTTGGTGCACATAGACCATAAACCGTAAAGGCCTTCTTAAGACAGAGCTACCCAATTACTCATCCAATTAAATGCCGATGCACACACACACATACACAATATGCATTTCTAATTCTTTACATCATCTTATACTTATAATTGCATATTTTTGGAAGTTATTATTATGGATCTTGAGCGGTTTAAATTTGAGATCGAGTTTACACCTCAATCATATAGCAACAAGGGCACAAGTTTTTGAGCTTTCCAATATATTAGATACTTTTCGCCATGATAAATCTATCAGAGCGATAGAAGACGGTTGGGGTTTATTTGCTGGAGTATCAAATTGTCTACAGAATGGAATTCAAATAGATGTCAAAGTCGTGCACCCCGAAATATTGTTTGGGTCAACTGAAGTTGTAACTATTGACATTAACAAAAGATTCAATAGTGCCATTCTCTGACATTTTTTCCATTAAATTTTGATTGTAAACCTGTTTTTTATAGTTCTTGGCTACTACTTTATTTCTGTCGCTACTTATAAGCAATAAGAAAATGTTTGTAATCGGTAATTTTCGTTTGTGTCATACTTAAGTGTTCCACAAACATATTTGGCTGGACTTATTAGGAATAATTGGTGATTTTCAGGCGAATGTGTGCTTACTGTTGGTCATAGTGAGTTTTTACAGACATGATTTTATCGATTCCATATCCACATTTTTAAAACAATTTCGAAGTAATGTGTGTATAATCTGGAACAAACCTACTCACATTTTTCTGATACTTGATGTGCTGACTTCCTAATTTCTCAATCAAAAAATTATATTCTTAGTTTTGAAAATGTACACTACCAATGTTTAGGGTATTTACGTGTATGTTTAGGTATTTACGTAGGGTATTTGAAAATGACCAAATTTTCAAATAACAAATGAAACATGTTTTTGTTTATTTGACACTTTTCTAATATTAAATTATTATTAAATTTTAAAAGTAAATCACAAAAAATGAGTAGAACGCCGCGGATTTGCCGCAATACCGAGTTTCCGATACGAATACAATCACCGCAAAGCTGTAAATATGAATTTAAATTTGAACAGAATTTGAAAATTTTCAAAATACAACAAATACAAATTTTCAAATACAGCAAAAACTGTATACATATTTTGATACTACAATACTGCCAAAAGAGAAAGTTGTCTTCAAGAAGCCCTGCTCAAAACCATGTGCTAGCACATGAGTCCGCAAAAGAGAACATTTGAGAGAACATTCATATTCTGTCTTTCTTTGTATACTACAATTTATATCAATTGTTTTTAAATGTGATGTTTGTCCAAAAGTAATAATGAAGGTAATAATTAATAAAAAAATGCCCTACCTTGTCTTCATTGTACCGTGGATCCTAGTATGCTGAAATTTTGAGCCTTGAGCTAGTAATGTCTACCTAACCTTTTGACTTCAATTTGACAAAAGATAAATCGTTAATAAATAAGAGGGCCTATATAAGGTCGGTCAGTAATCCCATCTGACAACTGAGTTTGATGCCAAAAGACATGATGTGATTTGAAATTCAAAGAGAGTCAAATCACAATAGTGCAAAAAACTACTATGTTTATTGTCAAATGTAGCCTACTTGTCCGACCTTATGTAGGCCTTGGTTTTTACCATTGATTTAACTTGGCTTTCAATATCTTGCCTTGTTTACTATAATACTGGTAGAAGATCGCCATCCCTTATTTTCAGTCGAATTCGATGAGGAAGGTGCTGTTGGATATCATTAGAAATATTGGAGTACATAAATATAACTTACTATATTTAGAAATTATTTCCTAAATTGCAAAACTAAAGGGTGTCGTTTAATTATCTATCTGACATAATTTGTATACCAATTTACATGTTGAAACCAACTGAAGCTAACAGCATATCCCTCTATGTTTATAGAGATGCATAGAAACACTTGCAATTTCAAAACACATGCAATCACAAAATAATTTTGTATTTCTCTGACTTGTCCTGTTAAACAAAAAAGCATTTTGACAAAAACAATCAAAAGAATATTTATTACAATTTTGATGGTGAACACATTAACATTTTCTATCGCGTGAATGACAAAAATTTCACTTGAAAACGATTAATGATAGGAAAGCTACTAGAGTATTTTTATCCAAATATACAAGAATGACTAAAGAAACTGTTGCACTTCTGAGATATTAGCTGGTGTGTCGCTTGCGTGAATCCTGGAAGTTACCTAAGCGATGGAAGTTGTATTTTCCAATAATATGCTTATTTTCTAATGTAAACAATGATTTAAACCAGACTTCTTTGTTTACCTGTTTATTGTTGGTCTGTTCTCGAACCTGCAAGAATCTACTAAAGGGAAAATCGGTTATCGCAGTAAAATGTTTTACATTCTTGCAGTTCTGGAATAGATCCTGTGTAAACGTAACTTGGTCATTCCGTTTGTAACATCCTTAAATATTCGTCGTAGACCCCATAAAGTATATATATTCATAATCAGCATACAATTCTAAGTCGATTTAACTATGCCCGTCTGTCTGTTGAAATCACGATACAGCCCACATTATTTGACGTAGAGCGTCAAGAATAATTTGTATTGTGTCTAGGATGGTTGGTATTGAAAATGAGATATATTCGTCCACGTTTTGGTATAGTCCCCATATAACGGTACCTTCCGATATTCTGTATTTTGATGATTTTTGTCACATTTTTTTTTTCACGGATTTGTCTAAAAATTGGTATTAGTTGGTCATATTGGTATTAGTTGGTCATATTGGTATTAGTTGGTCATATTGGTTTCTAGCTTCGGTGGCAAAACATAACATGTATAGGTCTACGATTTGGCATAGCCCCTTATATCATGGTACCTCCAGATATTCGGTATTTTGATGTTTTTGCCACATTTTTTTCACGGATTTGTCTAAAAATTGGTATTTGTTGGTCATAATGGGTTCTAGCTCCGGTGGCAAAACACTGCAGGTATAGGTTCACGTTTTTGTATAGCCCCATATAGCGGTACCTCCCGATATTCAATATTTTGATGATTTTGCGACATTTTCCCACGAATATGTCTAAAAATTGGTATTTGTGGGACACAATGGTTTCTAATGTTTCCTTTACCCTAAGGTGGGGGGTATTAAAAGTTTGGCCCGGCCGAACTTAATGTTTTTTACTTGTTTTTATTTTAATTTACACTTTTAAGAACTAAAATCGTTGAAGGAATATTCCAAACTGGAGTTAATGTTTTTGGAAAGCAATAAGTGTCGCTTCTTTATCTTCCTAGAAGTCACGCAGTAGTAACTGCATATCGATAAAAATACGATAACAACAAAATTGTAAATGTAAATTGCCAACCATGATAGAAGAATACAGGTACATAGATGCATCAACCCTTGGGAACAATGATGTGTCAAAATTTTAAAAATGTTCTATCAAAAATAAATATTTTTTTATGTTTTTATATGACATAAATCGGAGCTTGTTAAGATATGAATTTTTCAACAATTTTTACAAATTTCAATAATTTTTCATTCAACACTTTCATTTCAAAATCGGCTTGACAGTGACAATGCGACTACCTGTATGCTTCTACCATATTGCCAACTATCCTCTATTTTAAGAACCTAAGTCTCTAAAAAGTAATGATTTGCTGAGAGAACATAAAAATTACATGCAAGTGATTGCAGGGATGGGACTCTCATTGCGTTGATCTGCTTTAAAAAGATTTTTTCTAAATCATATATAGGATGGTAGTGGAAAATTGCAGGCATTTTCAAGGAATTAATATACATTTCCAAAGCAGTTGCCTGTTAAAGCAATTTAAACTTGTTAATAGGCGAGTACAACTCCTGTTACAAATAATGGCTAGCCATAAATTCCGACATATTAATTTAATAATTTTCATCAGACTCCATTTCTATTATGCCCTTCCGAACATCAAGACTTTTTTAATGTCTAAAATCTATATTTTTTTGTTTGTCTGTCGATTCTGAACGTTTTGTGGCCCGACTGACACATGCTGAGCCACCGTTTCTTGTCTTCGTGTTTGTTTGCCTTCTGATACATTACCTTGTAATGTGTTACGTGGTCAGATGTGGTTTTATCATCCTGTTCGGATACTTGCCGTACATATTGTGTTGTACAATCTAATTAGTCCGCATCTCAATCAATTTTCAGCTCCGTAAGTTTATTGTTTGGGAAAGATTTATAAATGCCAACATATTTTTAGAATCGAGGGAACGTCATTGCAGTCAAGTCATTTGGAACAACATTCTCAAGTCATGTGTGTCGGTAGGTATAGAAGTGAATAAATGACTTTGATTTAAAATCCGCGCCACGACTCGCCGACTTCTTATGTTGGTCCCCCTCGGGACTTGAATAATACACGATTTGTGTTGTTGTGATTAAGACATTTTCGTTCGCTCTATGCAAATTAGAATGCGTGTTGTCATCGTTCGCTGATTTCATTCAACTCAATTTTGCTCCAGAGACGTGATTGATGCGCTGTTGTTTGTGATTTCTACCCCCAAATGCGAGCAGTCTTCTGAAAGTGAGTGCGGTGCGGTGCGTGAGTGTCACTTGTCCCAAAAGGACAATTTCAAATCGTAAAAGTGTTCGAGTGTGTGTGTGTGTAGATATGCGCGCCTCTCACATCCCTTCGACTACACGATAACTTCAAATAATTATGTTTGGCTAAATTACAAAGTGTTAACAACTGAATACGACTTTGTCCTTTCGCTGCGTTGTGTTGCGATGACAATAATTATCCGTTTTCACTAAAAAAGGTGCACAGATTGTCAAAGCTGACACATCCAATACTGATGATTATTCGTGTCTCAAATCGTTTTCGGGACTTTTGGCTTATTTTGACTTCCTTTCCATTTTCAAATTACATTTGCAAATGACGGTAGACTGCACAAGCAGATCTCTGTTTCTATGGGCATGTAGAAGGAGTTAAGTTTTTTCTGCTTACGAACATATGTTGAAATTACAGAGGAAATTTAGGATTTTGACAAATGATTTTGTCTCATTAACTTGAGTGAAATACAGTGTCAGTTAATGTACTCTCCACCGGCGAAGAGCACAAGCAGAGACAAAATGTATCGTTTGACACTTTTATCTGACTTCTTAGGTTATTTCTTCATAGATTTCTACGTTTTTTTGTCGAACAATTTCCTCAAGTTTTTATAGATCTTCGCGAAAATAGATACATATACATTCTTGCAGTTCATGTGTTCTGTCCCAGAATTATTAGAAGGTACAAGAAAAACTACAACAAATGCAATTCAACAACAACCACATTGAGAATTGTTGTTGTAAGTGAAGTTAGTTATATGTCCAAATATGTTAACAAAGCAATAAATTTTCAATAAATATTTTTAGTAGCTAGAATGAACATTTTTGGAATTTGAATTATAAAATTCAAAATTCAGAACAAATATTTCTAAAATAATTAATTTAATGCTTTCATACGATTTCTTTAAATGCTTAGTTGTCAGCTTCAGGCACAAATCTTGCAAATCGTCAAGGAATCGCTGGGAAATCGTGCAAAAAAGTAACATATCTTTCACATAAAACCGAACTATAAAGCGTGATTATTCAAGAGCCGGAGAAGGGGTTTAAAAAGAAAACTTAAAATCAGAAAAATGCATGACATTTTTATTCCCTAAATCTTAATGTTTGGGTATTATTTCTGACAAATGATGACCGTGACTGCCATATAAAACATGTTTACCAAACTCGCCTCTCAAAAAATTCTAGTAGTACAGTAGTACACTTAAACATGTGTGCGTATTTTCCGCATCAGAAAGTTCGGCGAGGCAAGACAATGACAGGCTTTTCTGCACATCATTACTGAGTAATGATAATGAGCTGCAAACTTTATTAATTTCGGTTCCGACCCCAGCCTAGCACATCGCAGTAGTAGCAATCAGCCGCTAAACACACAGACAGCGCAGTCCATTCAGGATGACACACGTCAAACTAATGCGTCATTTGCGTGTTTCCAATATCCATTACGGCGGGCCACAAAGAAGACTGCAATTATGGCTGTTGAATGCGACTGTCACCGCAAGAACATGTCTTTCGGAATATCACATTGGTCCGAAAAAGGGCGGTGCCATCACCTTTGTGAATAAAACTACAAATAAAACCATTTCTTGAGCTTTCGCTTTGTCAATAATTATAATATTAAGCATTGCTCAGCTGAACTTGGATGGATGTATGCAACTGTACATTTGTACATAGACCCCTACCTCAAGCCTCAGCTGGCGTAGTATTTGAAAAAATCGCAGTGTTTTGTCGAGGCCCGTCCCGAACCACGACAGTAGGGAACAATGAGTGAATGATGATAGTGTTAATTAGTTTTCATTCATGCCGGTTGAAATAAAATACAAAATACTGAGCAAAAAATTGTTAACGTGAACGTTAATAGTCGGCACATCTCACATGATGAGTGAATTGCATGAGCCCCAGCTCCGCGGTTAGCTAGTGCCGTCGATCTTGTAATGAATGCGGTTTTTTAATGAAAAAAGTAATAATAAAAAAAATAATAAAAAAGAATCAGAACCAGTTGTGAGTTATTGTATTTTTATACTTAACACCATAGGACGGATATTAAGTTTATTAGCTCGTTTGTAACACATAGAATTATTCGTTGGAATCCTCATAAACTCTCAAATCTATTGAAATTTGGTATTTCAGTTCTATTGGTTCATATACCGGTGTTTTGTTTCCGAAGATTTCATCCCCAAATACCGATTGATCAGTATTTGGGGATCAACCGATTGATCAGTTATTGAAATCTTAAAGACCCTAGACACATTGTTCAACTGAATGGACATCAATATCCCTCATGTTATGGTAACACAATGTTTTGTATATATTTGAAGCCAATATTTTTATACCCTACACGACAAGGTGGTCAGGGTATTATGTTTTGTGCATTTGTTTGTAACAGGCAAAAGGAAACGAGATAGACCCATGATATGCACAGAATCACATTATGAGTCCATGTCCATGTATTTTTGTGAACAAAGTACAGTTCGCATTTATTACCCGATCCAGATGAAATTTTGTACAAAAAAAAAAAAAAAAATAGATATAGCTCCCATATATACCTTCGTCCGATTTGCCTTTTATTGTGCACCAAACGTGTAAATTTTATCGAATTCGGTTCAGATATAGCTATAGCTCCAATATATATTGTTCATCCGATTTGTTATTTTTGTCCTCCGCAGTCATAATATGCACTCTGTAACAATAAAATTTGGGGAAATATATCAAATACAGTTCAGAAATACCTTTGCTAAATTTTATCGAGACCGGTTCGGATTTGGATATATCTCCCATATATAACTTCGTCCGATTTACCTTTATTGTGCACCAAACGTCAAATTTGGCACTTACGACCGAATTGACTCTAGAAGCTAGTATTTCTAATTTGGTGAAGATCGGATCAGATATAGTTATAGCTCCTATATATATTGTTCATAAGATTTGTTATATTTGTTACCCACAGCCGTAATATGCACTCCGTAACAACGATATTCAGGGAAATATATGAAATACAGCTCAGAAATATCTTTGTCAAATTTTATCAAGATCGGTTCAGATTTAGATATAGCTCCCACATATATCAAATGGGCAATATAAGTCCGAATTTAAAAGATACAAATGCTTCGGCATATTTAGACTTTTGAATTTTAAATTATAATTATAATAATAGCATAGCCATAAAAACTTTCAACTGTTATGCGGAGCTCTACTAAATTAGCAAAGTGGTGTAGGGTATCATAAAGTCGGCCCCGCCCGACTATAAGACTTTCTTTACTGGTTTTTCTTAAGTCAGTCTCCTAAAAGGAGAGGGTGTAAAAAGTTCGACACGACCAACACAAGGCCTTTTCATTTGTTACATACAACCAATGTTGTTTTGCAAACAATAAATATGATTATGCCAATCGGGTTTGCCACATTTCATTCAGGTTAGACCTGGTCATCGACCCAGAACCAAATAATGTCAACCTTTGCATTTAAACACCGCTTGTTATTGTCCGCATTGACTATACCCATTGCTACACATGCACACATACATGCATGCCGAAGATAGTGCATTTACAGTATTTAATAATTTCGGATGACATCTCCAATGTGAGTGTCAATTGTCCGTTGTCTACTTGGACACATTTTTGTCATCTGTTGTGGTTATAATCATTTGTTATTGTATCTTCAATAAATTTACACTTTGGAATCCTCTTAATCTTACAATGAATAAGTTCGCACACATACAGATGTAAATGTACAACTAGGCAACGGATGCTGTTTGTACGTATGTTTGTATATATATGTTATATACTGAGGAGAGTATGTGCAATGCAAATCTTGTGAAAAATAGTTGACTAGAAGAAATTACTTTGTCTGTATGTGTGACGAGACGTAGTAGGAATATTCAGATGGTTGATTTGCTAATTGCCCAAAATGTCTTCAGTTTGATAATCAGTATTTGACAAGTTTTGACATTTTCTTAATGTCACAAATGAAATTTATGGCAACGCATTTGGGAAAATAGGAGATTTGTGGCAATCAGTGAGCGTGGGGGGAGCACGGTTGGCATGTGGTCAAGGCTGCTATGAATGTAATGTATGCATATTTCGTCCAAAAATAACTCACTGTCCGACTCCGGGTAATAATATATTTTATTTCTTATTTTTGCCGATTCAAGTTACTAACAGCCTACTTGTTGTTTAACCAACATTTTTGGTAAAATGTTACAAACACTGCCAAATTTATTTTCCTTTCGGAATAGAATTGACGAAATCACCAATCATCTCTCATGAACCCCTTATAATCTTAATACCACCTAGTTTGTCGAATCGAAGTTACCTCTAGTTGGAAGCTAAATAGCATAACGTATACATTATCGATCAGCATAAAATCTAAAAGTGTGACTATATACGACGAAGCTTTGCTTGAGTAACTCGAATGAACATGTTGCATCTGACCGACTGATTGAGTTTGATTGTATTTCCACTGTGTGTGATCAGCATACTCAATCATACTCATTGCAGCCCTCTGGTACCGTTGTATGGGGGCTATACGATATCGTGGACCTATATAAACATTTTCTCTTCCAGGGGATAAAGTACTTAGGAGGAATCCTTGTGTGGTATTCAGACAATTCCAATGAAAAATGTGGATAAAATCATCAAAATACGAATATCGAGAGGTACCGTTATATGTTGAGATACGATATTGTGACCGATATAGCCTATCTCGAGCTAGACCTGCCTGCAGACAAAAGACTGATCTGTGCAAAATTTTAGGTTTCCTATCTAATTCGTTTTGACGGACAGGGCTAAATCGCTTTTCGACTTTGTTAGGTCTAAAATTATTATTTCGAGGATTTACAAACGGAATGACAAACCTAATATGGGACATTGTAGATTCAGTTATACGCTCTTTCGATTGTTACCGACAGACATCGGTAACATTCCAACCTAAACATTACAAATGAAATATTCTATTACAAAATTAGTAATTGACATGGTGTTTCTCTAGGAGGGGCAAAGCGACAACTTTACGTCAACATTTTGTGTTATTGATCCTCTGCTATGACGATATGATAACAATAGTGTTAGCCATATTGAACCCATTCTATTCCCTAGGTAGCACTCAATAGATGCAGACGTCTAAGAAATACAAGAAAGAAGA